>NC_086153.1:60668842-60971872 GCF_035149785.1 Candoia aspera | reverse complement strand
CAGTGTAAAAATTCATTATTCCTACTTCTTGGTGATCAAAATCTTCACTGGAAGTCTGGCTAGCCAATTTTGCTCTTGCCAGTGATAGCCTCTGAAACCTTTCTTTCTGATACAAGCATTTTGGGGCAGGTGGGGGTGGCGGTGATGATTCAGCCTTGTGGGCAACTGTGCTATGAACTATTTCCAAATTTAAATCAATTTTCTTCTCTTATTTGGTGTATTACTCCTTTGAAATTATTTCCCACCAAGCAACTCTTCGTTATCAGACACTGTTGTGTTACTCCTTTAGCTACATGTTCTGTTAGGTGAATTAACTGACTGAACAAAAAAGCTGTAAGAGTCTATTTTTGATGGCCAGAACAGTGAACGTCTTTTGCCCATAATCCTCTGTTTTCCTGCTTCCATAACCAGATGTTGCAAAACAGCAAGACTACTGCTTAACTTCAAAAATACTGGGCTTAGAATATTAATTTGTATCTTAAAGGCATATTTCATAATTTTAGATTACACTGTTCTATCTTGAGGCTGCTTACATGTTTTACTTTCCTAAGAGTAAGAGGCCAAAGGATGCTGATGGATTTTTTTTAAAAGAAGAAAATAAGCATGTAGCTTACAGTACACCCCACCCCTATATTATAAATGTGTACATACACATGATCAACATGATATTCCAGGTCTGCTATGAAACACCAGTCCATTATTACAGAGTAATAAGGTGCAAGTAATACAGAGTATGCCCATCTCCCAGAATTAGACTTTTAGACTCGTTAAACAAAAAACAAAACAGAGGATATCTGAATGGAGTGAGCATATTCACAGACAAGCTTCTGTGGCCTTCATGTATTCTCTGCAATGAATTGGATTAGGCCTAAAACATATGGATCAAGGCCTAATGCCACTGTATGGATCATAATGATGATGTGATGATGATCAATTACCTCAATGCTTCTCAAGTGTAATTCCTTGGTAGGGATGCCTGATTTTCTACAAGCCTAGAGCCCTTTTCCGAAGAGGGAAAAAGAACATTCCTCTCTATGTGTTCCTCCTAATGGTGGCTTCAGTAACATTGGATGGTCTTGCCCCAATGTGATATAGCCTCCAGCTGCAGAGCTGCATTGTTCTGCTAGAACTGAATGTGCAATATGGTTATATATGGAACCCAAAGGGTACCAGTAAATTGATCAAAATAGAATAAAGCTGGTGAAAACGGGCTGGAATTTGTCATGAAAAAAACAAGGATGTAACATGGGTGTTAGGAATCTGGGTTCCTGGGGGTTGTAAATTATTTCTGTTTATGAACCTGTGTGAATCCCTTTGTAGGTCTGTAGGGTTGTTGTTTAATACCTTTGGTTCTGAATGCAAGTAACTTAGTGAAGCTGTTTGTCAAACTATAAGCCTATCTTGGATCTGTGGAGGATGGGAGAAATGCCCCCGAGAGCCCTTGCTGGTTGGAAATTTGGCAGCAGACTTCAGTAATGTGTGTTGGACAGGAATGTGAAAAGCAATTGATAGAGACTCAGAGCTTCCCTTGGAGTCAATTTCTTGAATTTAGGATTAGCCTGAGTGGAAATATTAGGGCTACCTAAACATGCTATAAAGGGCATCACTGTTTCCATCATTTCTTCCTGTCCCAGCAGATCCAATAAGGTGAGCCTGCTCCAGGTCCTTCTGTGAAACAATGCCATCTCGTGGGGCCCAGGAAACATCCTTCTCTGCCCTGTAGAACAGCCTCCCCTTGAGATCCAGATGGTTCCCACCCAGCTGTCCTTCTAGAAGGCCATGGCAACCGGGCTCTTCCCTCGGGCATTAGGGCCAAGCTGCTAGTGGAGCCTGATGTTGGTATTTGGGGGGCTGTGAGTCACTTGAGAAATGCGTGGCTCTTGTATGCTATTACTATTGCTTCTAATGGGTTTTTTTCTGTTCTGTTTTTATATTGGCTTTTGTGTTGCTGTTAGCCACTTGTAGTCATTCACTTAAGTTGGGCATCCATATACCCTTTCCAAATAAATAAATAAATAAATAAATAAATAAATAAATAAATAAATGTATGTATGTATGTATGTATGTATGTATGTATGTTTGATTTCCCTATTCCCTAATGGCATTTCTCTCTCTCTCTCTTTTTTTCTTTAGTGACTGTAGAACTTGGGGGCGGTGGGGTGAGCATCCTCCAGATTTTGGAGCTGTTTCAGATTTCTTTGCCTCCTGGTTGTCAATAGATATGGTTAATAATATGTATTTTGCTGATGTTCAAATATCGATGCACTGGAGGGGAGGCTGATGTTGGTATTTGGGGGGCTGTGAGTCACTTGAGAAATGCGTGGCTCTTGTATGCTATTACTATTGCTTCTAATGGGTTTTTTTCTGTTCTGTTTTTATATTGGCTTTTGTGTTGCTGTTAGCCACTTGTAGTCATTCACTTAAGTTGGGCATCCATATACCCTTTCCAAATAAATAAATAAATAAATAAATAAATGTATGTATGTATGTATGTATGTTTGATTTCCCTATTCCCTAATGGCATTTCTCTCTCTCTCTCTTTTTTTCTTTAGTGACTGTAGAACTTGGGGGCGGTGGGGTGAGCATCCTCCAGATTTTGGAGCTGTTTCAGATTTCTTTGCCTCCTGGTTGTCAATAGATATGGTTAATAATATGTATTTTGCTGATGTTCAAATATCGATGCACTGGAGGGGAGGCTGATGTAAAACCTCCTTTATTCCAGGGAGCCTGAGTTCACATGTACCTACCCATGAATTGTGAGACATGGAGGGACTGGATAATGTAAGAGTCATGATTTGTAATGCAAGCAGAGAAAGCATGGAAGACTTCTTCCATGGAGTTGCTGGATGATGGAAACCAATTGTAGCAGCCAAGAGCTTGTGAGGAGTTACATTTACCCAGCAATAACCTGGTAGTCTGATATGGTTGTTATCAAGTGGATTTAATGGGGGAGGACAGACTTTCCCACTCTTTTCTATACCATTCAGTGGATGTAGAGAGAAGAGGGCAAGACCCAGTAAAAAGCTCTCCATAAGTACTTACAAATTAGAAAGTTAAAAATTCAGGCTTTTGAGAGGACAGAGCGAACACTCGTTGACCCTCCCAGCCCACTGCAGTCTATCCCCACACCTTTTTTGTTGCTTTGGAGGGAAAAGTGGAAGACAAACTGGATATCTTACAGGAAGGGCACCTAAGAGATTGGTGACCCATGAGGAAAGAGAAAAGTTTTGGGGTTCAAGTCATTGTCAAGGGAGGGTGGTTTGAGTTGGCTTGTTATGAAAAACAATGTGTGGCTAGGGGGAGAGTGTAACCTTGATCAGTGTTTCTCAACCTTGGCAAAAGGGCCACTTAAAAACAGTTACATGTAAGAAATGTTAAAAATATTAAAAAAACAGACAAACACACCACTCATTGATAGCATTAGCACCAGGGTTACCTTCTTTTCCTATGATACCTCCCTAAACTTCAAGTGAATGTTTTCTGTATATTTAATCCCAATTCTTTGTTCTATGTTTGGCATCACTGAAGCAGAAGCGAACTGATTTATAGATAATCTGTGCTTTTTATTATTCCTTTGCATAGCATGTGATTGCCTTGCCATTTTTTTCTGATTTTTGTTTGAGCCTCTCAGTTTATTGCAAGCTATAAAAATTACCTGGAATCAATTGTAAAATGTATGAACACAATCTTACTAATGTTTCATTGATTGTTGTATTAAATGTCATACTATCTGATATAAAGGTCTTTCTTGTGGTCTGACTGTGCCAAATTAACCTTTCTCATTATGTCACCTAATAGCCTTGAGTGATCTCCTCAAAGAGATGCAATATGCACGACTCGTAAATTATGGACAAACAGGAGTGAGACTTCCTTGTTTATAGTCACCTATTATTTAGGCCTAATATTTCAGCTGCAAATGATGTCACAATATGCCATTCTGCCAGGAGGGTGAGCAAGCCGACATTTTCCATTGCAGCTTTACTCAGCTCCAGCAAAATTGCTACCAAGGACAAACCATTGCAATAACTCAACATGCCACTCAGATTGTGAAGTTCTTTAGATGATGAATATTTCCTTGGGCACCTTTGTCTTAGAGTTGTTGGCCAGCCTGAGTTGCAAACTTTATAGGCTGTTATTCTCTTCTGCTGCATCAGCTTTAACCAGGCTTGTGGACACAATCTCTCTCTGCACTATCAGAATTAATAGCAGTAGGTCACGCTCCCTCAGCAGGCTGCTGCTTCATTCCCTCCCTGATGCTACACTGAAGGACCAAGCAGTAAGAAAATACTTAGAATCCAGCTGCCAGAAAGTATACAATTGCAATAACCCTTCACTGCTCAACTACGCTATTTTCTTTAATAATAGAACACCTTGCATTTCACAGGATAATTAGATCTTGACTTATTTTAATCTCCTCAGGATAGCTACTGAGGAAATTTTCAGGTGCCAACATTAGCTCACCCCTTGTTTTCCTCTCTCTTCTTGTGGAAGTAGCTGCATTGAGTTTGCCTCAACTGGAAACCATGTTGGACTGTGATGCTTCTATTGGCATAATGGCAATAAATTTAAAGCATCACTTCTCATTCAGAAAAGATTACAGCTCCACAGAAGATAGGACTGTTTTCCTGTAGGTGGGTACATTGGAGAAATGGTATTCTGGTAAGGACCATCCTCACTGAGCAAGCCATGGACAGTTTATCTGGCTTCAGTAGCAGTGCTCCAAGCCATATATAGCTTCAATTGTCCATAGTGTCTCAGTAGAATGGATGGAAGGATAGGGGAAGGGAGGTAGGCTGGTGGCCACATATGACCTCCAATCCCATTTTCATTGCCCAGAGAGCACTGAAAGTTTGTAAATGAAGAAAAACCATTTTAAAGGCAAACAGGTGCAAATACATGAGTTAAACCTTTATGAGAAATAAAATGCCTGTTTTCCACTTTAAACACTTCATTCTTCACAAGCCACTAAAAAGTTGTGGAGACCTAACTCCTATATACAGTGATATCACGGCAGCACCTGCCAACCATTGGCAGCCCTGAGGTTGGGAAAAAGAATCAAGGGAATGTGCAAACCCAGAAACTCCAGAAAATAAGTCATTGGAGGAGCTACAAGCAGTTAGCAATGCAGGAAGGGGTGAATAGGTGTTGGGCCTAATCCATTACTCTCCTTCCTGCAAAAGAGGATTCTCTCCACCTCATCAGGTCTGCTCTTTGAAGGGGACTTTTTGTAAGCACATTACAGATAGCAACTCTTCCTGAGTGCTTTGTGGCAAAAATAAATAAATTAATTAATTAATTAAAAAGCAATTCCCAAGCATGTTTTGTTGGGGGTCTCTCCTGATGGTATCTCTAAACTGAGAAAACGTGGACAGAGGTAGTGATAATTAATGGGAGAATAAATAAACCTGTTTTCAATCAGATCCGAATACATCACTTCAATGTTGGGAGCCTTCTGTTCCCTTGTCCTTCTGTACCTTTTGCTGCTAAGATGTTCAGCTTTTAAAACCTTCAGCAATTTAACACAAAACCCCTGATGCATCTCTAACAAGGGAATATAATTAGATGAACCAGGCACACGGTGTTATTCTACCAAGTATTGTCTCTGCAATGAACCTTTGAAAGGCAAAAGACAAACTCCCACTGGAATACACAAAAGCAGCAGCTACAAAATACCATATGGGGATAGTGACGTTGAATATATCAGCAAAATCAAGAGAGAAAATATATCTCAAAAGAAGTCAACATATGGCAAGCATCAGGCAGGCTGAAACAATGTTTATTCTGTGACCTGTGGAAGAAGCACACATGTGCTAGAGTGTGATGGTGGGAAGATCAATTTATACAGGGGTGTTGAGCATGTGTTTACACCAGAAAGCAATCCCCTGAAAACCGTGCAGAGTAGCACATAGAAAGGGGACAAGATTCTGAAGTTATTGGGATTTTCTGGCAGTAATTCAGTGAACCGGTGCAGTGGAGCGAATAAGCTGTAACGTTTCAACTTTTCTTAATTATATATGACCAAATATTTCAGTATAGCTTAAGTTCCCAACAAGAGAGCTTCTGTTTAGAATGTACCAGAGTTTCTTCCACAGAGAAAGATAAGATACGCCACCTATACTTCCAGAGGTCAGGCTGGATGGGCAACTGTCAGAGATGCTCTAGTGCAGTGCTTGGTGACGTAAAGATGTGTGGACTTCCATTTCCAGAATTCTTGGAGTTGAAGTCCACACATCTTAAAGCTGCCAAGGTTGAGAAACACTGCTCTAGTGGATCCTGCACTGAGCAGGGGACTGGACTAGAGGATCTCCTTCCAACTCTTACAAGTCTATGGTTTGAATGCCAGCTCCAGAAAAATGTAAAGGGTTTGTGGGAATTGTAATCTAAATCATTTGGAAGACACTGAGTTGCCAGTGCCTAGTATAAAGTGGTGCCAACAGGCCAATTCACCCCCCCACACACACACACATACCATTGATTGGGTGGGGCTGTTCCTTTTCTTTTGCATTTCTGCATACCTTGGAGCTCAATTGATTGTGCAGATTCCTCTTGTTTGTTTCTCCATGGCACTGTTTTGTTCCAGTCCTGTTGGCACTCAATCATGTGAGTTTACTAACAGAGAGGTGGCATCAGGGATGATCTTTTTTGTTTTTGTTTTAATTACATGCATGTCACATTTTGCTTGCTAGACTAGGAATATGTGACTTTGGTCTACTCAAGACCTACCCAGAATTTATGTAAGTTGTAAAGCATGTTAACAGCTATGCTCAAAAAGTAGGCATGGACAGGACCCAAAATGAGTGGGGGCCACTTTCTGGATGTTTTAACATTTATATTATCTTTACGTCATATTTGACATTTTAGAGATTTGTAGGAACAGAATGTTTAGAAAGCAGCAACTTTTTGCTTCATCAGTAGAGGGTGCCAGACATCCTTTCTTCTTTAGGGTTCTAGCTCTCGTTATTAATGAAGTGCTGTAATTGCTTTGGGAGGGGTTGTTCAGGAATATGCATAAGAAGGGTTTTTTCTTTCTTCCATTTCAAAAGGGAGAAAATTGGGGGGGGGGAGGGGAAGGTCCATTACCAAAAGGGACAATGAGACTGAAAAAGGAAACTTAGTGTTATAGTTCCCTCTACTGATAGGAAGAGAGATGCCATTTTCTTCCTCTCCTTTTAGAGAAGATGCCCAAGTAGAGGAAAGAGTTAGCAGGAAATGATTGAAAAGGAAGACAAAGAAGCAGGAAACTTGATTATGAATACAGGTGATAGGAAAGAAATGAGGTGGATGAGTGAATGAGTATGCGTGGAGTGCTTGGTGCTCTCTGAGCTTGGCTGTTTGCTTGCAGACGTTTCATTACTCAACCAGCTAACATCATCACTACAAGTGAGTGTGGGCTTTGCTCCCTGTTTGCATGCAGTAGCTTGCCCTGCCAGTGTTGGTGGGGATGTGGTTTTCTCCTTGGTAGTTCCTTGATTAGGACATTGTTTTCTGCTTGACTGCTTGTCTGGTGTTAATCCCTGCTGACCTGGGTGTTGATTGCTGGAGAGGATGTGTTCTGGTCTTTTTGTTTCCTTCTTAGCTTTTTTATCATCTCTTTCGAATGGAGTGTAAATATGGTTTATCTCTATGTCTGATTTGTCTGGATTCCAGGCTTCCAGGAATTTCCTAGCATTGCATGTGTGTTACAGCAGAAGAAGTTGGAGAATGTGGTGGCATCTTAAAGAATGCTCAACCTTCCACCAGACTGCAGGGTACCTATGGGTCACACTTCTTACATTCCTACTGAGGGAGGCACACATTCTTATTCCCCTTCCATTTTATTCTCAATATAACCTTGTGAGGAGGTTAGACTTAAAAATAGCGACTGATCCTGAAACACACCCAGTGAGTGTCATGACTGATTTGGCCGTTTAATCTTGTGTCTTCTCATGCCTCTAATAATAAGAAGCAATAATATGATAGGATTAAAAGTCGCTGATGCGACTGAAATTTGCCTCAATGTCCCTTCAGAAAATTGTAATTTTGAATTGGAAAGTGGAACTTAGTACTATTTATTTTAGGGCCCTTGTGGATAGTTTGTGGCTGCCCTTGCTTCTCCTGCGATAATCTTGCACCAAGAAAAGGTACAGCTAACATTCAAGTCACACACATATGCACACATGTTCCTCTCCTGCTAGTAACTTTTTGTAAAAGTCCCTAGAGAAAATAACCATTAAGCCAACATCTGTGCTTTCACTATACATCACAATTTCTGGCAGCATTTTCAGCGAAAAAGCTAACACAAAAGATTTGCCTGGTTCACCAAAACCCAACTTTCAAAAGAGCAGAAACCTTGCATCAAGAAGGATACTATACACCCGCTGCTAAATGGGTTATGAGCATCCTGGTGTAATAGATGTCAATTTTTACAATAAGTATCTTCAGCAAGAAGCCTCTGCAGAATTAGTATTGTCAGCTGTCGAGTGTCATCTGTCTGGAAATGGTACTTAGTATTGTCATCTGTCAAAATGATTAAGTGAGTTAAAATGCTCTGGTTTTAGAGCTTTTATGATAAAAACAAAAATCTATCACACAAAGGGCCTTCTCATCATCAAAGCTGCACTCAAGTAATCTGTCTGTGAAACAGAACAGAAGGAGTTGGAGGGGATGAAGGTTGAAGGAATCTATGCTTTTTGAGAAACCAGAGAATGAGACTTGCTTGCAGAATACATGCATCCTGACTTGTCAGGAATAAACTGAACAAGAATTAGAGATCTAAGCCTTCAAACCACAATCAATGGCTTGACAGGGCTAATTCATATAAGATAGGTGATATCATAGCAGCCACATTATAATCTAGTTGACTGCAGAGTTATTGGAAGTCTACTTAAGTACCAGGTACAATAGTTAGGTTGGGCTGGATAGTATTAAATTAAGCGGATAGGTAGCTGGCTCAGAAATCATACCTAAAGAGTACTCATCAATGGTTTCTCATCAAATTGGTGAGAGGTAGTGAGAGGGGCATAATGAGGCTTAGTGGGTTTACTACTCTTCAACATTTTTATTAATGACTTGGATGAAAGAGTAGAGGAAATAATCATCAGATTTGTAGATGATACAACATTGAACGGGATAACTAATTCCCTACAAGACAAAATTCAAAACTATCTTGATAGGTTACAAAAATGGGTAGAAAGAAGCAGAATGAATTTTACCAATCAGAGCGAATATTTGTAGCTCAGGGCTGAGCTGTGGAGTCCTTGGTGCTCTCTGAGCCTTGTTGTTTTCTTGCAGATGTTTCATTGCCAGACTAGGCAACCTCTTCAGTGAATGAATAGAACTATTTGTCATTCAGTCTGAGTTGGCTTGGGTTAAGCATACCTCACTGCCCAAAATTAATTCTCCCCATCCCTCACACTCAGGTGGGCTTAATATGTATTTTATTAGCATGCATGTAGCTTCTGATCACTACATTCACCTGGTATAAAAAAGGTTGCCTAGTTTAGGGGGGTGGGGGTTTAGAGTAACATTTTGGGACTATAGAACAAGTTCCCATCATTGCACTAAGAATGCAGAACACATTTGATTTGGACACTGTATGCAGAACACTCAGAGAAATTCAATATCAGGCTCAGTCATGTTTTGTTTAACTACAACTGCCTGGATTCACACAAGATACTAATGATAAATCATAGCTTACACAACACAATGGCTGTGCTCAAAAATATGCTAAACCAAAATGAAAAATAGGAAGCCCTGGTTATTCATGGGGCTTCCTTCAATATAAAACCACAGAAAACAAAACTCAGAAAACAAAAATGATGAGACCAAGAGTCTATGGGAATTGGGGCAGTGGATAGGTTCTGAAACCCATTAATTACTCCCTTCATTGATTTTTTTTTTCCTCCCATTGAGGTCATTTGAACAATGTATTTGCTTCTCCTTTTTCTTGGTGGTTCAGCCCAGTCACAGGGTTCCATATGACTTCCTTGTGGCAGATGGCTTTCTTCTTCAGAGCAATCTCTTGGCTGGTGATGGCCATAGTCACTCTGCTCATACCCGCTGGCTCACACTGACTTCTCCACTCTGTACAGCATTTTCACAATCTAATGGAAGGGACTCTTGGTCACAACACTGGACACAAGTGCTGCCCACAGGTTTCTTGCAGCTCACTCTGATGATCACATGATGTGTGCTTTTGAGATAGCTTTGTCATCATCATTCTACTCTAAGCCACCTGGAGCCTCATGAATGGGTTGACCCAAACAAGATCTGTTGAAACTGAGTGAAGAGAAAGAGGAGCAAATCCATTACACAGACAGTTTAAGCTTAACCCTTCAAAAACATACTTTAAGCAAGTGCAACACTCACTCACCATTTTGTTTGTGCATCAGGTAACAAAAGTCAAGGCCAGAACTCCAGATACATGAAACTCTTTATGCAAGATCTAGGCACTATTTCTCATCTGCAACTACGCAAAACCAGAGATAACAGGGCCCACCTGTAAACCACACTTTGGTTTTATGTAATGGGTGAACCAAGCCCATGGCTACATTTGTAAGGCCACTGAATGTAGCTCACCTGATAAAAGCTTCAACCCACTTATTATATGGGTCTAATAGAATGGAACAGGACTTCAAAATCCTGCTTCCACCTTCTTTAAAGGTTGCTAGGTCTAATAATCACCATCTGTGTTTCCAGAAGCTACATTACAGATGATGATATTATTATTATTATTATTATTATTATTATTATTATTATTATTATTATTATTATTATGAGTCTGACAAATAATCTTTTATTTCACTAGGAGCCTACCCCCAAAACAAATAAACAACAACAAAACCCTGGCACTGATTCAGTTTACAATCACCATGACCATCATCATCAGTCAATCCAGAGGCCATAAATCTTTCCATTCACAGAATCAAGCTAGAAAACTTTCTAAAGAATTGCTTGGCCAGTTTTTTTTTTTTTTTTAACATTAATAGATGGCTGTCAGTTTGCAGCTGCCATTAGTGAGATCTATTAGGGTGTAGCACTGTCGCTGGAAGAGGAATGATGAAGGGTCTGTCCTGTGAGACGCTGAACATGTAGAGAAGGGACCGGCAAGGAGACATGGTGCACAGCCTCTTTGAGGGAAGGAAACAGGAATGTCATACCCTTTCCCTAACTGGCAATACATCTTTGCTTCCCAAAAGTTACCTACCAAATGATTTGCAACAGGATGGCTTTGGAGTGTTCCTCTATAAGCCTGGAATGCAAAGAAAATATTTTTAGAAAGGGTAAGCTGGTGCACCCTCAGCCCAGCAGTTACTAAGGCAGAAAACTATTATGTTTGGTTTATTAAATGGCTTGATAACAAGCCATTCTTCAAACTCCAATGCTGACATCGATTATATCAATTTGTCCCACTGATGCAATGATACCTTAATGCCTCATTAAACTGGATGGACTTATCAAACTACCAGCTGACAGTTTCAACCTTGCCCAGGGCGAGCATCTTCCTTTTCCATCCATCTATATATTTGTGTGTATGTGTGTGTATGTGTGTGTGTAAGCTTATGCAGACACCAATTCAGGAATTGTCCATGGTCTGGCACATTCTGCATATTAAATAATGCAATGTGAGTGTAAGGAAGCTACAGAAAAAGAATTTCTTCTCCTGTACCTCATGGTGGTTTCCTTTGTCTTTTAAAAACCTGTCTTGGGGTGTAAGAGTCCTTTGGATATGGAGGAAGGAGAGCAGTGAGGAGAAAAAGAAGGGTGAGACTCCATTTCTGTGAGAACTCTTATCAGCCTCTAATGTTGAAGTCTATCCTTTTTCTCTATAGGCAATCTACATGGGCTTGGCATGGTTCCCTCAGCAGTACTGTGTCCCTGGTATATCTCCTAGTGTTCCACAAAACAATTGAGGCAATTTTCCTTCAGTTTGACTGCCCTAAGCATGAGGACTTGTTTCCTGTTGGTGGGAACTCCTGCCAATCCTCATCTTCCTCCTACTTTAGTGCTTTCTATCCTTGCAGTTGACAGGCCTCCTTGATGTCCTTGCATAGCCAACATGTCATGTTCACTGTTTCAATGTACAGTATACATCGTAACGTTTCACATGCCATGGCACTGATGCGCGTTTCTGTTTGGGAGGGAGCTGCTGTGAAACCTTGTACCAAGCTCTGTATCTGTATTCATTACAATGGAATGTGTTTGGGTTATGTTCTCTGTTCAAGGCCTTTTCCCGCAGACCATCAGAAGAGCACCTGGGATTGTGAACTTGGGAAGATTCTATGGGGAGAGGGATTTCATTTGCACTGAGGGTTTTTAGTTTGTATTTGGCGCGCTTTTATCATTCTCAGCTTTCTCTGTGATCCTGCATACTATTCTTTAATAAATCAGATATCTTTGAATTCCTACTCATGAGTCTAATAGTGTTTTAGAATAGGCAACCGTTACATAAAGCTGAGAATCACCAAAATTGTACCATTAGCTCCTACCAAGGTTAGTTTCTTGTGAGGGAAAATAGTTAACAATGGCCAAGTCCAAGTTTATGACCGGGGACTTGAGGAGATGGCTAGCTTGATGCCCGAGTTGACGGTCAAGAGCGGAGAACTGAGCCTCACCCCAGAACCTTCAGATTTCCAGGCGGAATCAAGTTCCAGTCCTGAGGTGGAGGAATCTGATGATGGGGGAGAACCAGAGCAACTGGCACCCAGCAAATCGCCCGCAGAGTTGATCACCTGAGATGAAGTGGGAGAACCCCAGCCAGGGACATCCCAGATGTCCTGGAAGTATCGGTTCCTGCTGACCTCAGACATAGAATCTACCACGGTATCAACAGAGAGACAGCCTAACATGCAACCCTATTCTTTAATAAATCAGATATCTTTGAATTCCTACTCATGAGTCTGATAGTGTTTTAGAATAGGCAACCATTACACAACATTATTTTCCCACTATTGGGGGTAGTGGGAGGGAGGCTGTTCCTGGGGGAAAAAAAACAACCACAGTGAAGCTAGGACAGGGATGAGGCACCAGTAGGCCAACGTGGGTGCTATCTTATTGGCCAGCTGAAGGCAGCTGTGGTTGGTTCTGGTGCATGCCACAAAAGTGGGGTCTTTTGCAAGACTAGATGGAAGTGTAGAAGCACCCTACATTGTTTCAGAATTACAGATCCCAAAAAATCAAGATTCAGCTTTAATGTTTTCAGTAGACAATAGAGGTGCCTCATCCCAAAATAAGTTTTTTTTTAAAATTTTCTACACACTTGTAGTAGCACTCAGCATGTGTGTGGCTTCTAGAAGGAGCAGAGATTTAGGGGACAAACTGGAGAAAAATTTAAGGGACAAACTGGAGGAAAATTTGCACAAGCACCTAGAAGCACAGCACTGCTGAGGGAACAGTGCCAAAGTTCATTATGGAAGGGCTAAGCCCTATGAGGAATGGTTAAATTATTGGGATAGAATTAACCTAAAGAATAGCAGTTCTCAAATATCTGATGTGTTGTCACACAGAAATGGGAGTGGAGTTATTCTCTGTTTCCTTAGGGGTAAGGACCAGAACCAATAGGTTAAAACTAGAAGGAAGTAGGTTCAAAATAGCGATTAGGAGTAACTTCCTACTGTATGAACCAGTGTTTCTCAACCTTGGGAACTTTAAGATGTCTGGACTTCAACTCCCAGAATTCTCCAGCCAGCCATGTTGAAGTCCACACTTCTTGAAGTTCCTAAGGTTGAGAAACATTGGTAGGAATTGTCAACCAGTTGAGGAGGCTGCCCCATGAAGTAATGAGTTCTTTACCAGAGGTCTTCAAAGAGATGCTGGATGGTCATCTGTCGACATGTTCTAGTGGATCCTTCACTGAGCTGGGGATTGGACTAGATGACCTCTTTGGTACCTTCCAATTTTAGGATTTGAATAGTTCTGCTCCAGGAAATCAGTACAGAAAGGCTTTTCTTAGTCCACAGTTCATAACACTCAGTCTAATGGAGAAAGAAACAGATTCTGACATCCACTTGTTTGCCACTAATCTGATCAGATTATATGAAAAGAAGGAAGACTCTATAAAATTGATCAATAAAATATCAGAGCAGAAAGCCAATGCATAATGATATAAAAACTGGGCATTTAAACTCCTCTATAAATTTTAGTATCAAAAGCCTGAACTGCCTGGGGAATGAGGATTGTCCTTGAAATGCAGGAAAGAGAGTGCCCTGGGGGGACTTATCAGGTCTCCTTGGGGGGAGCATTCCATAAATGAGCCCTATAGCAGAGCAGGCCCTGTCCCCCTCCTGCCCTCTAATTCCTTTCCAGCCCAACAGAAGTCAGTAACTGTACTATCCATTTGTTTGTCCTTATGCTGAGAAAGTGACATAGCAAGAATAAAGACACAGTAATAACCTGAAATACCAGGCAAACCATATATAGTTGATTTGGGGTAGTTGTTTTGGGGGGATTGACTACAACCGTGAGGGGAGGAGTAATGGATCACAGCTAGTGCAGTAAGATCTTATCAGAAGGTAATAACTGTAGGACCTTATCTTGTAAGATAAACAGGGTCAGGCTTGGTTACTACTTGAATGGATGACTTTTACCAGTACTGAGGCTAGATTGGAAGTAAAAAAAAAATCGAGGTCAAAGGCAATAGCAAGTCACTTCCATACTGTTGCCAAGAAGATGACATGGATGTGTTTATGAAGTCACTAGGAGTAGAGCTTGACTTGAACAAAACTATTTTTATTACCCTGAGGGACTAGGCAGAGGGATTGAGCTCTTTTCAGTACAAAAATCCTTTTGGAAATCACAATTCCCCACCACCACCACCAATCATTTTTCGTTGCAAAAATAGAGATACCCATCATATCTGTTTCAATCCAAGTCAGCCATATGTTTTAAAATGCCATGACTCCAACTGGCCCAACCACAGTTACTTTCTACCCAAGGTAGATCAAGGCAGAATGTGCAGGTGACATCTGGTTGGTTCTTACTGTGGTTTTTGCTTTAACAACAGTCAAGTATTCACATTTTCATTATTGCCTCTGGCCAGATAAGCCTATGGGCCACTGCGGCAACAAGAAGTGAGTCCGCCTTCTTCTTCCTCTATTTTATTAATATCTTGCCTTTCTGTTAGGTCATATTTTTGTTCCATTATAACACAACCCACGTCCATGATCCTAGGCAACTAAAGCCAAGAAAATCCATGATAAGAGATCAATTCACAAATAAGTAAGTATCACAATATAATCAAATAAGAATGGTTAAAAAGGGGGCCTAGTTAAAAATTAAATCAACTATGCAGATCCAAACACAGAGCAAGAGAGGAAACCAAGCACTCCAGGAAGCCGAGCAACTGTTAAATAAGAAGGGTTTTACTCTGTGGTAGCCCATGGTGGCCATTAATAAAGGGACATTCCTGCCACATATGAACACACAAATAAAAAACAGACACGCGGAGAGATGGGTCTCTGCAGTGGCTTCTATAACCCCCCAGCCAGACATTTTTTTAAAGGACCATCGCCTTGGTCCCCACACATGAAAGAGGCCCCATTCAAAGTACTGTTAAATATTTCAAATGATAAGATGGGTCAAGGCACCAAAGCAAATCATTTAGAACATAATGGCAAGAGTTCTTTCAGTATGTCTGGGTTGTTGACTTCAGTGGACAAAAAAGTGGGTGCCCCCAGCTTTTGGGTGCATAACAAGGTAGAGAAAGCAGGCAGAGAAGGTCTACTGGAATTCTTCCCACCCTCTTGCTAGCAGCTCTACTCTGGGTCACATGACCAGGAGGGAGGAGGGGCTTAAGAATGGAGCAGTCAGCAGCACTTGGAGCCCCTGGCCAGTTGCCTCTTCCTTAAAGGTGTGCGAGGGGGAAGGAATTTGGTCCAGATTTTTTTTTCTTTGCAGCCCATGGCTCTATCTGGCCCATTTTTAAACTTGATCTTTCTTTTGCTATCTCCCCTCCCCACATCAACCTGGCTTCATTCTGTTCTTTTTTTTCTGAAAGTTATCCTGCCAACAGCTGGGTAGACAGACAACCCCTGAGATGCTTTCCATAATTTCTTTCCAATATTCTGTTGGGTTGGAAAGAAAAAAAGGTCCTTCATTCAAGTGAATTTTGTTCCCTATTGGAAAGTAAACTTAAACTTCTGAGTGGTTTCCCTTAACCATTCTAAGCAGGATTTAAAGGATAGACAGGACAGGAGCCTTGGACATTTTCCTTCTAGCAACTTAGAGCATTTCCCCACACTCCTTGCAGGCTTTAGAAAGGCAGTCAAGACCTTTCCCCAGGCCTTTGGGTCAGGATGAGCAGAGTCCCAGTTGGACTCTTAGTTCTGGTTGCCATTTTACTCTTTTAGTTGGTTTTTAATATCATGTGCTGTTTCCCTTTATAGTTTGCATTTGTTGTTGATTTTTATATGGTGCCCAGAGTCAGGTGGTTTGAGTTGGGCAGCCATATAAAAGGAAGGAAGGAAGGAAGGAAGGAAGGAAGGAAGGAAGGAAGCTTCTAGAGTCAGCCAACAATTGACATGCCAAAATAATAGGCTTATATCACTGAAATGATTCTGGGTTATGCTAACTGCAGCATGAAGATGTCTTGCAAAATGTTTTTAAAGGACACGTCCTCATGATGCCACCTTGTCTACTTTTCAGCCCACTGCAGAGGCAGCTTTTATCATAGTTGTTCTACTGCTAACGTGGTGCTTCCTGACACAGGTCCCAACATGGATATGCTCTATAATGTTTCATCAGCAGTGCTGGAGATGACACGGTCAGGGGCTGGGATCTGCCCAGTTTTTATTGGCCACTTTGGGCTGGTGCAGGTGTGTCCTCTCCCCTTTGGTTGTGCAATGCTACCTTCCATGGCCATTTTGGCCTGAGCTTCAGGAGAGACCAGACACCTGGTTTCTGCAGAGGCAACAGGAGGTAGGGAGAAGCAGACTCAGGAGATCTTCTTGTGGCCCACAGGTTCCCCTGTTTCTTCTCATGGTGGTTCTGCCTAAACTCTTCTTGTATCAAAGTCCAGCTATCCTTCAGACATGTTGCTGATTCAGGAATGGCCGGAACTAAAATTTATTGGGAAGGCAACAGCAGCCTGGAGTAAATAACACTGGTTTTAAAATAAATGAATAGCTGTTCTGCGTGTCTCCTTGGAAACGTACAATACTCCTTGGTGCTTAGTGAAGAGAAGGGATTTATACCTCTTTTGTTTCAAATGAAAACAAATGATATTAAGAAATTTGGTGTGGGTGAGAGAGAGAGAGATGAGAATGTATTGGAAGGGGCAGCTAAGAGCAGGAGATCTTCTGCAGGAACCAGGAAAGCTTAAAGGGAATGTTTTCCCCTTCCTGCTGCTATCCTTCCACCCTTCACATTAGAGCAGTGTTTCTCAACCATGGCAACTTTAAGATGGGTGGACTTCAACTCTACTGAGGTGAGGAAAAAAGAAGAGGAAATGCAGATTACAATCTTTATACTGAAGTGTTTATATGTAATAAGAAACTAATCAAGGCTGAATTCATAAATTAATATATTTGCACTTCATGCATGTTTGCAGTCCTTCTCTGATACTTAGTTTTCCATGCTTGAATGACAAGTGGGGAGAAAGCCCATCACAGATGTCTTGAGAGGCTCTCGGGAAGGCTCTCCACTAACTAGTCAGGCACAAAGCCCCTTCTGACTTGATTCAGATCAAGATGTTACAGTATGTCCTATGTGAGAATACATTCTGGCTAGCTAACAGAATTTCTAATTATGGAGTCACCTTTTCAATATTTACTCACATATAATCTTTATTTAAAGAGCTCCTGGTCTGCTTTGCACCTTTCGTTTTTCCTGCCATACATTTATCAAACTGCAGGGATTGGAAGGTATAACATAAATCTTTGTGAGAATTGGGCTACTGGATTTGGGCTGCAAAAACCTCTAGATGGTAGTGAAGGGAAACAAAAAACTAGTAGTACTCTAGATCTGGTAGCCATAACTGAAGTTAAGGTTCTATAGAACAGTGTTTCTCAGCCTGTACTGGAAGAAGAAATAACCTTGAGGAACAGGAAGAGAGCTCTTCCGCAGTCATTAAAAAAAAAATCTGAGTCTGGGGCAGAACTGTAAGCTGAGTCTCAGACGAGACCTTCCCTAGTTCTCGAGAAGATAAAGGAAGAGAGGGGAGAAGCACATTCAGACTTGCAAGATCCTGTTTCAATAACGAAAGTAGTATTAGCCTGCATGACTTCTGTTTCCAAGTTGGGTCTACCTTGAAGGGCTGGCACAACCTCAGCAACAATAAGTTGTGTGGACTTCAACTCCAGAATTCCTTGCAACACTGAGATCAATCTCTTTAAAAAACAGGGGTTCATTCTGTCTCCCTTTCCTCTTCCTTCTACATGTGGTTGCATGTAAGAAACAAGTGGACCTTCGATTGCATTGTCATAGCCACCATCTTGACTTTTTTATCATACTCTGAAAATACCCCTGGGCAGAGACAATTTCTTTGATGTCAAGTGACTTGTGGCAGCATACCTACTCATTTCTCCCCAGGAGATGTTGCAGGGATGTGGGAGGAGGTTTGGGAAAATTCTTGCGGGAATCAGTGGGGGCCAAGCCACTTACAATTGTAATATAAAGAAAATCTGCAATAATTAAATGCAAAGATAACTATAGTCTTTGATTATAATCTGGGGTGATTCTATATGCACAAAGAGAGGACAGAGTCTCAAATTCAAATTGTCACAAGTGCCCTCTGTGGGCTAGTTCATTAGCCCGAAGGCCACAATATTGAAGCCATTCATACATTGATATAAGTCTGTACTCATTCAGATATGAAAGGCTTCATGGTATCCTGTTAAACATCTATTGTTGTTGTTGTTGTTGTTATTATTATTAATTGTGAAACAGAGCTACTTTTTCACCATTTCAATTTAGCCAAATATCTGGCAGCATTTTTCATGAACTTTCACACCAACATTTAGTTTGGCGTTGGTGGTGATAAAACCCTTGAACCTACTCATATGAAACTTGGCAGGATCTATCTCCTCAGAAGAGGTAAAAATACCTTTTTTTTCAGTTCCACTAAGAAATGGGAAAAAAAATTGGCAATTCTCTTTAAAGGATAAAGAAAACTGTTTTATCTCCAATTTGGCTTGTGTCACCCTCACATAAGAGGCTGTAATTCCTGCAAATTCAGCTCAATTTCACATTACTTTTCATGGGAAACAGGCTAACAATTACCTGAATAAATATATTCTGTCACACAGGAAAAAAAAAAGAATTACCACTTGGTGTTTTGCTGTTACAATTAATGGGAAAGCATGAAGGTTTGGCATTGGAAATCAAATTTAAAAGGTGATCTTAAACTGCATTGGTCCAATCTTTCCTGGTCTCCTCCACCCCATCAGAGTTCAAAAGTCTAATAATGTGCTTTTTTAGATAATTGCCCTAATCTTGATGCTCTTGCCCTTTGGCACATCAAAAGAAAAAAGAAATTCATCTCCACACATCTAAAATTAAAATGTGGACAACCAAATTCTTTCTTTAATGGCAGAGTGAATCACCTGCTGTTCTACTTTCCATCTCTATTCTCTTGCCATTATGTTTTAAAAGGGGGGGGGATTAAGACTAGAATAACGAAAGGCCAATTCCTTTGGAACTGTCCATGATAATAACCCAGAGTATTGTTTCCAGCAGGGCTAGAAAGTTCTGGGCCTTTTGATATAGCTGTAGAGATACAGAGATGTGAACATTTGCCTATTGCTCATCTCTCTCTCCCTCTCTTTCTCTCTCCCTGCTTTTCCTTGTCTTTTGTCCCGTTAACTGTCCTGAGGCTTCCTGATGTTTAACAAATAAACATCAAGCTATATTTTTGCTAGCTGACTTGTGTGGCGGGTAGGCTTGCTCTGATCTGGACATAGGGATAGGCTTGCTCTGATCTGGACATAGGGATTGACAAGGAGTGTGCCGGGTACAAACTAAACTGGAAATTACCCACAGTAATTTTTCAACAACAAGGAGGGAAGGGAAAGAAGGTGCAGGCTCTTCAGCTGGCCAGAATGACACAACACACCCCATTCACCATGTACACAACAGAAGAGCAACTGCCAGAGGGAGGGCAGCATCTTGCTGATCTCACCAAGCACTATGAATCTTAGGCTGAGAAGAAATGGCTCCACACCTGTGTACAGCAGGTTGGGGTCAGCTGTCCTCCTAGCCCCACTTCAAGGCACTGCCCTCAGCACCTCAGCTTCTCTTTCCCATGGCTGAAGAGTGAGACGAACCGACTGGCTAGAACTCAGAGACTAGCTCTACATCTTGTGTGTGCCTTCAAATCAGTTTTTGACTCCTGGCTACTGCCTGGACAAGTCCCTGCAGTTTTCTTGGCAAGGTTTTTCGGAAGGGGTTTGCCATTGCCTGCTTCCTAGGGCTAAGAGAGAGGGACTGGCCCAAGGTCACCCAGTTGGCTTTGTGCCTAAGGTAGGACTAGAACGCACGGTCTCCCAGGTTCTAGCCTGATGCCTTAACCACTGCACCAAACTGGCTCTTTTGCTTTACATCTAGATGTTGCTAAAGCTGGGGCTGGGGCCTCTCACTGCCAGCGGTGAGCTACAATGATGGTTCCCTCTCAGCCTGGTGTGTCACGCTTTCTTCTTAGCCTAATGCTGTATGTGAGTGTGTATGAGTGTGTGAGTGTTGCATGGACCACACAAAAGGACCTGGAAGGCCTAAAGCCTGCAAGTTTGGTAAATAGAAGGAATTATAGTACTGATTTCCATTTCCAAATTCTATTGCTTAGTTTTTAACTCATTAGGTGAAAAAAGAGCAACATTTATAAATTTGGCAGCAGTTTATATTGTCTTAGGCCAGTTGCAACCTTAAGTCTTTTCATTAGGATACTAAGGAGATGCTGTCTGGGGAACAATTTCAAGGATGAATATGTGGAATCCTTCCATTTCTTAAACATACATATGAAATGCAAAGCAACTAAATGCTTGACAAGATTATTTCTGTTGGTGAATAATTTTTAGAGCATTAAAACTAGAGAGATCTATTTGCTTTCATAGATATACAGCTTCTAAAAGCAGACTGAAGAGAAGGGGGACAGGAAATATGACAGTGTTGTATATCCACAGCCAAATATAGAACCAATTGACTGTATCTAAAAACTCAACAATCAAAATGGCCATGGATGAATATAGCAAATAGGTCACAAATATATTTAGAAGTAAGCTCTATGAAGAAAGTTCTGCATACTCTTTAATACAGTTTCCTTTAACAGGATGCATTCAGGACTGAATCCACAACCAGTTGTGATTGCTATAATTTTTAAAGAGGAGTACACCTGCTTCAAAGAGAAAGCTATCTCAGTGGCTTTGCCATGAGGGTGAGGAATGCACCTTTGACTGAATGAGAATAAAACAGCAGAAGATAGCAAACATCATCTTGTTTGCCTTGCAGACTTCCCAGGGACATTTGGCTGAGCACTGTTGAAACACTGGTCATAAGTAACTCCTGTGCAAAAGTGTTGCTGTAGAAAGTATTCCTGCCCGGCATTCCAGACACTCTGCTCTATTCCATCCCATTTTTCTCCTGACACATGCCAGAGACTGTAGTAGCAGAAGAAATTGTATTGCTAGGTGCAGGTCTCCATAATGTCCAGGTAAGCCCTCTTCTGTTGATTTGAGTGATGAGAAATCAAAAGCACAACACAGGGCAGAATGCAATCAAAAGGTGGCAAGGATTTAATTGATGACATAGTGGGCAAAGGTTCAGAATTCATAGACTTTAGCTTTGGGAACTTCTGGTAGACATTTTCTCTTTAGTTAGGAATGGCATAGGGCAGCTCTGTAACATTCAAATGTAGGACAGACAGCTGGAGCATCCAATTTCCATCATGTTATCATCTTTCAAAGAAGCACATAGAAAGTGTGATCAAAAGCTGAGGTGGGAGCAGGTGGAGCAAAGGAGGGCAAAATATGTGCAGGATGTAGAAACAGAAAAAGAGAAGCAGTTAGGAGTGGAGACTGACTGATAAAGAGGAAGTTCTGAGAGTTAGGCAACATTATGCTAGGGCTGCAGGTACACTTTCATTACTGTCATTTTTACAATATTATGTAGATTATTCAGATCCATAAACTGATGATGCAACAGACAGGTAAGTTATAAATAAGCTTATGAAATGAAAAATAGGAGTGGATTTCTAAACGATAAATATCACCATGCCAGGTAGAATCATAGACATCAAAGAGGTCATTTACACCATTAAGTTCAGATTCTTCCAAACAGGAATTCAAATTAAAACGTCCATGACAGATGGCAGTCCAACCTTTTCCACTCAGTGAAAGGCTGTCTCCCCGACTCTCTCAGTAGTGGGTTCCACAGTCGAATTTCTCTTGCTGGTAGGAAACTAGCATCTCCCTTCCTAGAACTTCTGTCCATTTTTCCATGTCCTGCCCCTTGGGAGGATAGAGAACAGGACAGAGAATACAGAGGATAGGGAACCATCTTCTATGATAACTTTTTGGTATATTAAACTTCTTAACACAAACATTTCCAACTCCTTCAGCTCAGATTCAGTTTCAGTGCCCTGATCATTCTTGATGCCCTTCTCTGAACCTGTTTCAGCTAGTCTGAATCCTTCCTAAAGTGTGTGCCCAAAACTGGGCATAATCCTTGACATGGAATGTGACCATGCAAAACAAAGTGGAATTACTGTTTTCTGTGATTTGATTCTGAGACCTAAATTTGAATTTGTCTTTTTGCAGTCACCTCATAGTCAGCTTCTAATCACCCATTATCCCCACTTTTTTTCATATGTACTCTTACTAGGCCCAGTATCCCCCATGTATATCTGTGTATCTGATTTCTGTGTTCTAAGTAAAGCACTTTGTATCTGTTATTTTCAGCCTGTTCCCTAACCTTAAGAACATTTTAACTTTTATTTCAGTTTTATTAGATATTAATTACTCTACTCAATTTTGTGTTATCTGCAAATTTTATAAATATACTTCCTCTTCTAAGTTAAGGAGGAAAAATTGAAGTTTACCCAGCCCAGAACTCAACCTTATGGCATCACACAATAAGCATCCCCTCCATTTGAGGAAGAACTCTTGATGAGTGTCTTTATCATTTTTGAACCAGCTATTTATCTACTTTAACATTGGGCCATCGATCTACACTTAACCTGCTTATAATTAAGTGCTAGGGGATACTTTCCAAGTGGTTTGCTGAAGACAAAATATATTCACAACTCCAGCATCCCCACAGTCTACTACATTACCTGATTAAAAAAAACAAAACAAGACAATATTAGTCTGGCAAGATGTTCTTGACAAATCCATGGTTATTTCTGGCATGGATCATACTGTTTTCAAGATGTCTACTGATGATTGATTTCTGTTCCACTCTAGAAACTTCCCAGATACTGATGTCAGACTGTCTGGTTTGCAGTTCCTCTGCTGCTCCTTTCCCCCCTTTTTGAAGATAGAAAGCTTGTCTCCTTCTAATTTATTTATTTATTTATTTCTCAAATTTATATTGACCATCCATCTCACAAAAAGTGACTCTGGGAAGCATACAACAATCCAGAAAACAATAAACATATAAACAATCATTACCTAAAACCATTATATAATAATTATTTTAAAACATCGAACACTATAAAAGCAAAACTAAAAAGGAAAAAGAAAATAATAGGTGAAGGGATATTAATAATGGAGCCACCTCACTAGTTCACCCGTCCCCTAGGGTCCCCGGCCCTGCTGGCATAATCAGGCCTGAGGGAGCTTCAAAAGCTCAGGAGTGATGAGGCTGACATCATCTCTGGGGGAAAAAGGTGCCACAGTACAGGTGCCACTGCAGAAAAGGCCTAGGGCCCACCAAACATAACTCCCTAGACAACAGCACCCATAACATACCCTCTTTGCTGGATCTGGTGGGATGGGCAGATGTAATCAGGGAGAGGCGGTCCCTAAAACAACCCAGTCCCATGCCATGAAGGGCTTTAAAGGTCAACACCAGCACCTTGAATTGGACCTGGAAACAGACTGGTAATCAGTGCAGCTCACAAAGAGATGTAATTTGTGTTCTACCAAAAACACACGTAACTGCCTGCACTGCCACATTCTGCACCAGCTGAAGTTTCTGGATACTCTTCAAGGGCAGCCCCATGTAGAGTACATTATAATAATCCAACCAGGAGATGACCAGGTCATGAGTGACCATGAGGAGGACCCCTCAATCCAGAAACAGGTGCAGCTGGTGCACAATGCAAAGTTGTGTAAAGGCCCTCCTGTATGGCTGTACTTCATCCATTCTTCAGAATTTCTGAGATCACATATCAGGTTCAGCCAGACCTTGAGCGGTTTCCTTCAGTCCTCTAGGATGTAATTCATTTGGAGCTAGAAATGTAAACTAATTCAAAGTAAATATATGTTTCTATCAATCTCAAACTTAAATCTTGCTCCTTCTTCCTATTTTTCACAAATGCCTGGTAGAACACTTATATTAGTGTAGATTGAGTGAAGTAGTTCTGCCTTTTTGTTGTTGTTGTTGTTAACATTTTGCAATCTTAACTAACATCTGGTATACTGATTCTTTCCTTACCTTTATTGTGAACATTTTTGCAACTCTTTTCATTTTTCTTAATACCCTTTGTCATCAGCTCATTCTTGTCTTTAGCTTTTCTGACCATCTCTCTAAGCTATCTTGTTCCTCTTTCTGCATCTTATGTGTGGCCTTTTCTATTTTCAGATTGTCAGTAAGGTTTTTTGTGCAGCCACACTGACTTTTTCTGCTGTCATCAGTTTTTTCCCTTCATTGGAATTGTCTGTAATTAAATTTTCCAGTCTCTTTTTTAGGAGTTCCAAACAATTTTGTGCTTCTTTTCCCATCAGCTTTTTCTGCCAAGGAATCCTACTTATCATTGTTCAGAGTTTATTAAAACCTACTTTTTTGAAATCCCAGATACTCATTTGTCTATTCTTAGCTTTAGTTTCCCTTAAAATCAAGAAGTCAAGAATTACATAGTCAGTTTCCCCCAATGTTCTTGCTCCTTCCACTTCATTGACTCCTTCTTCCCTAGTGGTTAATATTAAGACAAGAAAAGCAGATCCTCTTGTACTTATCTCCAATCTGAAAGAGAAACTTGTTAACATGATAGGAATTTCCAGGAAAGATTATGCTTGGCAGAACTAGTCTTTCAATCGATGTTGGAGTATCTAAAGCCTCCCACCTGATCATTACTACTTCATGCCTTTTGAAAGTTCTGCCCTTAATTCTGAAAAGCACATTCTCTGTGTTCTCCTTGGTTGGGGAGACAAAAATACCAATACTACTCTACATATTTTAACTCCAATGCTCTTTACTGCCAAGTTCATTCACCAGGATTTCTGAGCAGGAATAGATACTTCTACTATACGTTGCAAAATGCTTCACCCTTTCTTCTGCTTTTGTTTCTTTTGAACAAATCATATCCTTCAGAAGCTACATTCCAGTCATGGGAAGTTATTCCACCAGGCTCGGTTATTAAATTGTAGTTGCTTTCCTGTATTAAGAGTTCATGCTCATCTTGTTTATTTCGCATACTCTGAGCATAGGCAGGAGAAGGTGATGAACTTCATGAAGCAATGCTCTGATTTTCTTATTTAACAGTTTAATAGGCCTCATTGCATCCTCTACAGTGCAGAGGTCTTTAAAGTTTTTCCGAGAGACTTGGAACAGGCAACCTGATGACCTCCAGAAGTTTTAGACTACAGCTTTCACAATCTTTTTGCCATTGCTTAAACATTGAGATTGGAGTGGAAGCCCAAATCATCTGAAGGGCACTGTCACCTATCCTCGATTTAAGCCTTATCAATAATTCCTCATATAAATTGTGCCCCTCTACCATGCTACACTTCATGCTATCTGTACAGAGGGTAGCATCTTATAGGTCTGAATTTGGAATTTTGAAGACTGTTTATTATCATTCCCTTCTGTCTCATGTTCTCATTACAATATCTGAGAAAGGTAATCTGAACAGGAATATGCACAGAACAACAGGTTTGAATGTCATACATTTTCCTTGTAAAGAAAACATAAGTTGGTTGCCCTCCTCATAGGAAATTATGGTCACCTGGTCAAGACAAAGGTAATTTCTTCAGCACACACTATTAATTTTGTCTGTGTAAATGGAAGAATATCACCATTCTTCAGAGGCACATCTGCAACATAGGCCATACCTGCTTGGTATCTATGACACTGATTGGTCTGGATTTGCATGGGATTTGAGGAGGAATGCAGTGTATTTTCTGAGAAGAAATTGCCTTCTCCTAGTAGTTTTCGTCAATGCGCTGGCTTTCTTCTTGCTCTCACCATTCTGCCTTGCCAGAATTGTAGGTTAATGTATGCAATCACATCTGCATTTATCCCACCACTATAGACCTATCTGCTGCCTTTGATTTCAAAATGACCCATTCTATAGGCCTAGCTTTCCATCTGTGGTATTTCCGTTTCCTCAAATAGTCTGTGAGCCACTGCTATAAATCAAGGGGTGTCATAGCCATGATTATTCAAACTACGTTGACACCCAAGTGCCAAAAAAGCAGTGTGGCACCTATGGCAGCAAGCCTTTTGCCTCTTCCTCTCTGTGACTGTACTGTAACTTTAAGAATTAAAATTAAATAAAAGATTTGCCAGATTCGGCCAATTCATCTCAAGCCACAAACCAGCTCCACCTTACTCTAACTTCTTCTAGAAGCCAGCATGATAGTTGTGAGAGATAGATAGTAGAAAAGGGTTTCCACGGATTCTCAGACAACCACTTTCTTTTTAGCTTCTTTACCTCTTCACAAAAAGAAGCCACCCTACATCCGTTTTCCCCAACTACATAGCTTTTAGTCACTGGCGGTATTATTTTATCGGATCCCTGAGCTAATACCTTCATTGATCTGCTAGCTGTAAAGAATGCGCTCTGAAAGTGCTGCAAAATAGAAAAAGAAGCTGTTTGGGGGTATATAGTGGGAGAATACAAATTAATGTATTCCACCTTTCATCTAGCTTAAAGAAATAAAAATGGGAAGTAATTAGTGTGAGTGATGTGTACGTGAACTGCCATCTGATGAGATTTGTAGTCATCCAGTGGAAACAAGGCAATATTCTCTTTCCCACAAGACAGCAAAAATGTTGCAGCCGTCAGTTCACATTCCTTGTGTTAATAAATGGTGTACTGACTTTTTTCAAAACACATTTTTGTTACTGTAACATTTTAAAAATAAGGAAAGCAAAAGTCCCACAACACCACACAAGCCTTTATTAAACCCACAGGTTTGAAAAATGTCCTTTGATAAGGTCATTCAAAATTATTTCCAGAGATAAGGTGTGATCCAAAGAAGCGAGACATCTGTGGAAAAACTGCAATTCACTTTCTGATTGCAACAATCCCAGCAACAAAAAATACAAGTCACTGTTTATCCTAAGAAACCACTTGTTTCTTCAACAGGAGGAACTAGGGCTGGCCCCCTCTGAGAGCAGTTCAGAAATGCTTGAGACCTTATACCTTCACAGCACTACTCTGCTACTCAGTAGAGGAGGAGCCGGGGAAAAAGGGTGGTCACTTAAGGAATTGACTCATTCAAGCAAATATGTCTCTTAAAGCAGCAACAAGTTTTTTCTCCCAAGTTTGCATAAAGCCTGAAAAATGGCCAGCCAAGCAACCACCTTAAGATATAGCAAAGAGGTGCTGCATGGTGCCCTTACTCATTTTCAACATCTACATGAAACTGCTTGGTGAGATCATCCATCAGTTTTGAGTCCAGTATCATCAATATGCTGATGATACCCAATTGTACAGCTTGATTCTGGAGCCATCCAAGTGCTGCTGTTGATGTTCTGTCACAATGTCTGGAGTCTGTGCAGTTCTGGATGGGGAGGAACAGGCTTAGGTTAAATTCTGACAAGATCAAGTGCTGTGGATTTTTGCACACACACATATACACTGGGTCTTGGGGAGTTTCCATCCTTAGGGATGGGGCAGCCCTCCCACATTTGAGATCGGTGTGCAGCCTGGGGGTTGTCTTGGACTCACAGCTCCAGCTTAAGGAGCAGGTGGCTGCTGTGGCCAACACAGATTTTGCCCAGATCTACCTGGTGTACCAACTGAGCTCATTCCTGGTCAGGAGGCTCTCCAGACTGTCACTCATGACTCCAGTTGTGTCTGCCCATCTGGTAAGATCTGGCAGAAGCGTGTGCTTCAGGTCCCCTCTATTAAACAGTGTCATCTATTGGAGCCTCAGAGGCATGCCTTGTCTGTGGCAGTGCCCACCACTGGAATAGTATTCTGCCAGAGATCCTTACAGCTTCTCCTGATGAATATTCCATAAAGCATTGGTTATTTTCCTAGGCTTTAGGATGGAGTAGTATGTGAGTCCCTGTAAGATTTTGCTTGACATATTTTGGTTCTGTTTTACATGGTATTTCTGAATGCGTATTTTTTGTTTCTATTGATTGTTCTGGTTTTTATTGTGTCCAGCACCCACAATAATATAGAACTGGGTGTTTTTAAACATTGTAAATAAATGAATAAAACTTGTGCCAGGTTGAAAGCACTTCAACCAAATCATTTTCAAAACATCCACAGCCCTGGTGGAAACTGTTGAAGCAGAGTAACAGAGATGTCCATTGGGGAAGGGGATGCCAAAAAAGTGAAGATAGAAGCCACAATCATGCAGTCAACGTTCTACCTCTTTTTAATATGCACATTAAAAAATAGAGTGGAGTTTCAATTCTTGCAGTTGCAGCCACCATCTTGACATTTTTGAGCCCCATCCCCTGGAGATCCCTGAAGAGCAAGTTCTAGAACCAAATGATGTTCTTCTCTGTGTGTATTACAAGGCCACCATCAGACATGCTTCTGACATGCTGCCCCCTAAGAAACCCTAACACTGGATAGATAAATATCTGATTATTGTATTATTTCACATAGTAAATCTTATTTATAATATAGTTTTCAGATCAATTAGGTTGGTTGTTTTCAGATCAATTAGTGATTGTGCACTAATGATATATTACCATGCTACATCATTAAATGAAAGAGCAGTACATGGTGATTTTTAAAAAAAAAATTAGATCGAATTACTTCAAAATAAATGTACATGCTTTTGAAGATCTTTCCTAAAGTCTCATACCAGAACATACAAGTGAATCAAAATCAGGATTGTATATACAAATTCTGGTACTGTTTGTTTGCTATTTATAATAATGTTAATTCCCAGTTATAATGGGCATGAAATTTTTTATCTATCACAATGAATTGCAGCTTTTCCATTACAGCTAATGAGGTCAGATTTCCCTGTAGATTAATGTGGGCCTAAAAGAGTCATTAGCAGTTTTATCACATGAAAGTCTAGCAAGGAATTGTTCAATTCCCAAATCCCCTGAAAACGGAAACATTCATTCCTGAAGATTGTATCAACACTGTTGTAACACATTTATTTTATATGTACAGAATTTCTAATTATCAGAACGCTTGCTCTGTAAAGGTAGTTGAGTATTTTCCAAAACCTGCATTTCACTATATAGTTTTTTAGACAAAATGTGGTTCAGTAGGGATTCAGTGTGGTGCAGCATTTCAGTTCATGTGTTGGACCAGCACTAAGGAGACCCAGATTCAAATCTACCTTCTGCCATGGAAGCTTACTTTGGACTAGTCACTCAGCCCGACCAGTTACAGGACTGTTGTAGGCAAAAATGAGGGAATTTACGCCAACATGAACTTCTGAAGGACCTCTGAAGTTCTGAACCTAATAAATAAAGAATTAAATAGGGACATGATTTCTGACCTGGTTCAGGAAAAAACCTGCGTGTTTTTGGAGGGGAATGAGTGCCTGTTTCTAGATATCCAGATATATCCATATATCTGTTTGTACAATGGCTGAAGCAGGCTGGGCTGGGAGCAGACCCAGCTGAGATGTGCCATAAAGATATTTTGATATACATTGTTCCCAATACTCATAACCTTCTTCAGTGGCACGTCTTCCTGCATTTCAAGGTTTCTGTTGACAGAGTGAATTGGGAACTCAGATATCAAAATAGACGTTGACAGGTGCCAAACAAAAATAGCAAGACAATGCCATTTCTCTCTCCTCTATATTCACCTCATGTTAGTCAATGGGTATAAATCAGCACATCAGACAGAATTGGGAACTTATTTTTCCTCATATCAGTGTGTGTGCTTTCAGTGCTACCTAGTTATTCTATTGTGACATGCCCAAAAGGAAACCAAATAGAGTTTCACTGTTAGGCAAACAGGAAGGAATAAAAGGCTCTGAACACAAAATAAGAGGACTTGGAACTAATACTGGTAAACACCAATGTTTGATACAAAGCCCTATATATTTCAGCCTAGAAACAGGCCTTTGTCAGAAGCAATAATTAGAAAATCTTGGATGCTTTATTCTAAAATAACCAAATAATGAATTGAAAGAGCTGAAAAGAATCCAGTAAACTTATACTGAAAAATATAGATCTTGTTTCCAAGTTGAATGGTCATCATTTGCAACCTTCCCTGCTGGCTTCCCACAAGCAAAGTCAATGGGGAAGCTGGCAGGGAAGGTCGCAAGTCATTCAGGTTACTCCTGCTTTTTTCCCCAAGGACCCCCAGAGATCTCATACTCCATAGCATCTCCCTGCCTGCCTGTACTCAGTATGAGCACCCACAACATCCCCCTGCTCACCTGCTCTTTGTAGTACGAACTGGCCTGCAGCACCCCTGCCTGCTCATGGTCCCCACCAATCCCTGCTCTATAGCACCTGCCTGCAGCTCCTGCTGGCCCACTCATGGCCCCCACCAACTCGCCCTTGCCCCACGCACCCCCTCATGGCCCCCCATGCACCCCCTGCAGCACCCCCCCCTGCATCCCCCCATGCTACTTGCCTGGGATTCCTGCCTCTTCCTGCTTAATGACCTGTGAGGTCCTAGGGTTATGACAGAAACAGGGACTGCGGGGATTGCCGTTGCTAAGCGATGCGGTCACATGATGTCGTGCTGTACGACTGCATTGCTTAGTGATGGAAATTCCGGTCCCAATTGCTGTCGTAACCTGAGGACTACCTGTACATTTTTATCATGTTGGCAGGATTCCTTTTGATTGTCTAACTTGGGATTGTTTTTCTGCTTCTTTTATGCTGTTTCTGATATTTTAGGGTTTTGTTAATTTCATTATTGCTATGTGCTGGGCTGTGTTGCCTTCCCCTGTGGGAACTGTTTCCTGAAGTTGCTACTGAGCCTTGTTATTCTTTTTAAATGTAAAATTACAATGCAAAATGGTTTCAGCATGCCCGTGTTTTTCAGAGCTTAATCCACTATGGGCTGTGTATGTGTGTGTGTATGGGTTTGCTGTTTGGAGTTGGAAGCTTGGGAAAAAGAAATACACGGATGCTGCTAAATGCCTACAGCCATGAGGGAAAAATCACAATCTTTTAGAATAGAACAGATCTGCATTTCCTCTTTTTTTCCTTTAAATGACATACCATTAAAACAAATATTTTCCATGTTTTGTTGAATAGCTGGAGTATGGCTAAACAACAGAATTGAGTAATTTCTGCTCAGTTGAGGAAATGAATTTTCTCAGCAACTTTTAAAGAACACATAATTTTAAAAATGCAAAAATTTTTCTTGTGCCACGTATTTCTAGAAATTTAAATTCATGTTATGTAGATCCTCTTGACATTCTTTAAAGAAAATATAGCTCTTCAGTTATCTGATAAAGATAATACCATGGGGAAGAAAGCACTATTTGAAACTGAATTTCCAGAAAAATAAACCATAACACTCCCATAATTCATTAATTCTTCTAATTACATTTAACAGAAGCTTGCACTTATATATGAGAGCTTATAAATAGTTAAGAGGTCTTCACCTGTGAAAAACTCCCTTGGTCAATCACCAAACTGTTAAAAGAAAATAAAATTGAGGAAAATATTCAAAAAGCAGTTTGAATATGGAAGAAAATGGGCACAAATACTCCATTATGGATCTGGACTCCAAAAGGTTTTGTGGTTGATAGTGTGAATATACAGTAATTGCATTTTTCCCTCACCCTGAAGGTGTGGGGAAGGCATCTGCTCACCCCTCAGATGGAGATGAAATGTATATAAGTGAAAATCACAATGGAAAAGGCTATTGATAGGGTAAAAGTATCCATTCTTAAAAGTTTAGACTGGTATTAGGCAAGCTACATACATTTCAGTGAGAGTTGTGCACAGTCAGTGCTGAAAGTAATATGCCTTATCACATCATTCCACAAGGGGAATGCTTATGTTATGGGACTACAGAAGATTAATGAATTTTGTAGCCACTTAGAAGCATCCATAATGATAAGAAGAATCAATACAACTTTATAGGTTGGCTCCTATCATCCTACTTCTGAACTGCAGCAGAAAGATTAAAGATCCAGTGTGGAAAACTAACTTTTTTCCATCAAATTTCTGAAAATGTGATACTGGAAACTTCCATGGCAATGGCAAACCACTTCTGCAAAACCTTGCCAAGAAAACTGCACGACTTGTCCAGGCAGTTGCTGAGAATCGGACACAACTGGATTTTTTAAAAAATGAAACGGAAGTCTAAAACCATGATACTGAGAATGAAAAAAAACTGTACCATCTGAAAGTTTGAATTTTTAGCAGTTATAATTGACTATCATCTATGCTGTTTTTAAAGATATTATTGACCCTGAAAGACATTGCAAGTCTATAAAGCACCAATGCATGGCTTAAAGTCAAAACAGCTTGTTATTCCAATTAAAATGAATGTACTGTAATAATACCTGAGAAAATTTAGAGCATTCCTCATGTTGCCACATTAATCACATGCCCGTATAGGAAGCCTATCAAGAACAATTTAGACTGCCTTGATCCTTAACAGGAAAAAAAAGTAAATACAAAGGAGTGTCTATTTTATGATGACTTGCCACTTTACACAAAAGATATACTATGTGTGTGTTTATACATTTTCACATATCCTTCTATTTTTCCTGTTCTGCAAATTTAATGCAGGAATAATTACATCAGCCACAACACAGGTCTTTCTAAAAGTTTCACAGATTGAGATTCAACAAAGCCATGGGCTGGATGAAGGAAGACAAATTCAGATTAGAGAGCAGTTGTTCTGGTCAGACAAGGTACTGCTAGCCATGAGTACCAGTGTGGAGAGAAATACAGGATATAAATCAAATAAATACATTTCAGCTTCACAAAGTCATTAGGGCTATCTTGCAGCCTACCCTTAGATCCTACTGTTTGAGTCATACATAAGAAACTTGGGTAGCTTGAGTGAGAAAGCAGTAATTTTTTAATAGTTACATCTCATACTGTCTTCATAACGAGGCCTGTTCTAAGATAAAAAAAATTCTAATCAAGAGGAAAATGGAAGAATTTGCAGCCTTAGAACTTTAAATAGACTGAAAAGCCCCCAGTCCAGAATCAATTCAACTGCTGTTACCAATCAACTTCACACCTCTTCACTGCACTTAACTAAAGGAACTTCTAGTACATCAGGATACCATCCCCTCCAATGGGTTTAATACTACTAAAGTTCCTTGCAGGACTAGCATAACTTAAGAGTTACAGATATTGTCCAATTTTAATAATGTATGTTATTTATCTGCATGCATTGACAGGGTAAGTGTTACTCCTTCCAATAGAAGAGAATATCTGTAGCTCAGGGTTGAATTGTGGAGTTCTTGGTGCTCTCTGAACTTGGTTGTTTGTCAGGGCTTGCACTGATGATGTAACCTAGTTGGGTGAGGAAATATCTGCAGTCAAACAACCAAGCTTAGAGAGCACCAAGAACTCCATTACTCCTTCCTTTTGTTTTTGGACAGATACACAACTGCCCATTCACAGATACATCAAAAGGTTTTCCTCTCCAGCCTGTATGGCTATCATCACTGCTAGAACTGTTCATTCATTAACTGAAAACACATGTTGGTATAGTATTACATACTGCAGTTCTTTTGCCAGTTTGGTTTATATAACAGCAGATGAAAAACCAGTAACAGAAGATATAAATTCTTTTTAGTTTACTTATCTGCAATCATAATTGCAATCTATTCCTTCTCAGTTTTTATTATAAACAGCTTTTAGCAGAATGCAAGTACTCACATTTAACTAGTGCAAAGTTATTTATAGACCACCATATTCAAAACAATTTGCACCAAATTATTTCACACAAATTAAAAAACAATTGACAGTAATATTCTCCAGAATCACAAACTTCATTACAAATGCATTTCATTTCCTAACTGGATGAATTAATGGCATTGATGTTTGTGTGTAAATGTATAGCCTTTTCCCCCTGGTGAGTAAAGAAAGAGGCAGAACAAGAAACAGTAGAGAATGCTGCATGTGAACATTTTTTAGCATAACCAGACCAATAATCTGATTAAATTACAAAGGATAGCTACTGCTAGGATGTAAATTATTCAAATGCAAATCAAACCCAACCATAAAATTCAGTCTATACTTACGATGATTCTATCAAAAGATTCTCAGAAGGGTTTCCTTTAAAACCTTACTGGAATAATAATTGTGCTTTTTAAAACAAATCATTAGCTAAAATATCTACTAGATGCAGCAGATCTGGGGTGCAAAGTGTGAGTGACCATTAGATGGCAGGAAACAGATGCAGACAACAACTCCCTGATGTCATCTAGTGATGCCAGCTTTTTGCAAAAAAGAATTTTGCTTTCCAAGAAAAGAAATGTTTGGAAATATATATGGATCCCTGCTGCAGGAATTAAAGCATGATTTAATACTTTTTGAACAGGATCAATATGTCTCTTTTCTTGGGTACATGGTAATCAGGGATAAGTGACAATTTTATACATCATGTCAAATAGTTAGAATTCCAATATTGTATCCCTGGATTGAATTGTTTTATGTACAACCTCTTTAAGGGTTTTATTCTGTCAAACAGAGTAATGGAGTAAGATTATTAGATGTCCGACTATCAGATAGATCTATCTGTCAAGTGGATCTACCTGATATACCATGATAAACAAGGAAATGTTTCATCAGAATATGAAGGAAAAAAAGCAAGTAAGGAAATAGAGCTGTATAAATATATACACAGGGTTTGAAAATGGTTTATAATTTACAAAGGATATGCATTAAGAATAAATTAAATAAAAATTGGTTTCCATAGTTTTTTTAATAAACATTCTCAAAAAAGATTCATTTTTTTGTATACTCCTTATACAAGCACATGTAATTATTTTTTTTAATATGGTTTACACAACTTATTTATATAACAAATTGATGTAGTTTGTTTCCTTCTGCTCTATCTGATTTGGTTTGGTTTAAAGAGGTAGGGTATAAATAGGAAACTTGATGAGAAAATATTTTCTCCCCCCATACTTCTGATTTTAATAAATGGAAAGTGCAAAATAGTGGCACAGTTTTGTCTCTGGGCAGCCTTATTGATTGAAGCACCTCTGGCTTGGTATGATCCCCTTGGTATGCTCATTCAGAGAATGAAGAGGTGCTTGCAGAAGACAAATGAAAAATGTTTTTGTGGCACTGAGATTTCAAATGTTCTTCTCCATTCTCTTAAATGGCTACTGCAATTATGGGTATGAAACAGATCCTGGGAGGGAATGCACTGAACTGGTGCTTGAAGCCTGAGGCGAGCAGGTTGCCAGGTGCTGTCCACCTGTGCCAGCATCTTCTTCACTAGTCTCTTCCTTATGAACAGTGTTTTGGGCTGGACATTCAAAATGTACACAATGAAATACCTGAAAGAACAACAAAGAAACTTATATTATGAAAATGGAAGTGCAAGCATAGGTAGAACTAAATGACTTATATGTATATATATGTATGTATAAGTATATATAAAAGGAACCTGTGGACAGACCAAATAACTTAATTCTGCAAATGTATGCACTTTCCTGCATGTAGGTTCCACTGAATTTTGAATACATAATTTATTTAATTCCATCTCCATGGACTATGGGCCACTTTCTCTTCCTTCCTCCAACAGCATGATGTAACATAATATATGGTTATGCAGCACTTTCAGTTTGATGAGAAATGTGTTTCAGGGCATATACCGGCATGCATATAGCATCTAGTGGCAGCTCTTTAACCAAACATAACTTTATACTGCAATTGTTTAGGACAAGTGCTATACAAAGCACTCCTGCACACCTTCGTCCCTTCGGAACTGCTGCATAGTCTCAGTATCCCAAAGGAAGATGATCCTGAATTTAAGATGATTCATCAGAACAAGGAAAAGTAGACCAAATAAACGAACACAAAACCTGTGCAATACCAGGTTTCCCAATTCTATCCAAAAGCAATCCTGATGAATTTCTCCTTTACAATAAATATGCACATATGATATATTTGTATGTGAAAATATTAATACAATACAATACCATTCTCCAAAAGAGCACAGGACCAGAAAAAAACATAAATGGAAAGAATAACAATTGATTTAAATTAATTGCCGTAGTATAAGCCACTTCATTTATAAAACTGATTCCCCATCACATGCTCCAATCATAACCACACACAGAAAATTCACATTCATATGCATAAACCTATAAGCACACAGCCACTGAAACAGCAAAAAAAAAAAAAAAAGGCAGGAAAAGGCAGGGCAGTGATGGAGTCAGCGGAAGGTATCTTGGGAAGGGAATGAAATTGGATGGTCATGAAGCAGGCAAAAGAAGTAGCTAAAGGTAGGAAGTGAAATATAAGCTCTGTTTGGGCTTTACAAAAAGTGTTAAAACACTCCTTTTAAGTCTAATCTTCAAAGACATCCACCTTTTTCAGTAGCAATGCCGCAGTCATTCGTTTTCAACAGCATCTTCTTAATTTATATAAGAGAACCTTTTCACCATTACTTGGGGAAAAAGTAACCTTCCTATTGGTATCTCAGAACTATATTCCCCAAATGTGATGAAGCTCTGGTTCACAAAAGCCTTTGTGATTATAGGTGGTCATCTTTAACTATCATTTGTTCATTGACTTTCAATGGCACTGAATAAGTGGTAGTTACGACTGAGTTTTGCCTGTTGCGGCATCTCCGTGGTCACATGATTGCAATCTGGGTGCTCAGTGCCTGGCTTACAATTACAACATTGCAGTGAGCCACGGTCACATGATCATGATTTCCAATGTTCCCTGCTGGCTTCCCAAAAGCAAAGTCAATGGGAAGCTGGCAGGAAGTCTGAAGTCGAAGTCACACGAGGTCCTCACTTAACGATTGTGTGGTCTTATCTTAATGATGGCAACCAGGACTGCCAGAACTGCTGTCACTAAGCAGTATGGCCACGTGATGTCACGCTTTACAACCGCTTTGCTTAGCAATGGCAATTCCAGTCCCAACTGCTACAGTTAACTGAGGACTACCATATATATATATATATATGGTGTGTGTGTGTGTGTATGTGTGTATACACACACACACACACGTACACTCTCTCTCTCATACTTTCAAGGTTCAATTCAAAGAGTTGATTCTAACCTTTAAAGACCAAATGGCCCAGAATTAGAATAGTATCAGAATTCTCACTTCTCATAAGAAACCATTTATAAAATGGGGCTCTACTCCATTCTCTGAAATGTAATGGATAGGCATATGCCTTTGCTATAGTGATACCAAGACAACACACAAAGTTGACTGAACTTTACAATTACCCACTTTTTCATACACAGTTGATATATATTTTTTCCATCAGATTTTTCCACATGTGTATACTTACAATACTTTTCTGATTGCTGTTGCTTTTACATTGTCTTTGATATTCATTGCCCTAATAAAGCTATGGATTTTGTAAGGTTTAAAATATTGTTTTAATTTGCTGTATTTCTTGCTGTCTGAATTATTTATTTAATTTTGATGGAAAAATTAGATAATCATGGCAAAAATAAATTACACTTTAATTCATGAATAAGTCCAAAATTTATTTCTGAGTAAAAATAAATACTGGGCTGCAAAAGCATAATTCTTATATTTCACAGCCGTGGCTTTATAGCCTATTTATAAAGCTGGCAACAACTCTGAGAAAGATCAACATGATCAACATGATATGAAGGCAGTAGTCCTCGACTTAAGAAATTGTGACCAGAATTTCCATTGCTAAGGGATGCAGTCATAAAGCAAGATGCCATGTAACCGCATCGCTTAGCAATGGCAATCCTGGCCTTCCCCATTAAGTGAATTTCACCGGTTGTTAGATGAGGTCCTACCCCAATCAAAGCCATTCCAGGCTTTGTCCCTCCCAGCCCCAGACTCAGTAAGGTAAGGGACTGCCTCCAACTCCCCCACCCACCTAACTCCCCCCATTTCTGCCCTTTTGGCTGCCCTGTGCCCTGCTTTGTGGGGTGGCAAGCCACCTGAACCATGTAGCTTTGGGGCTGCTTGCCATGCTGGGGCTCAGGGGCTTCTTGGAGCACTGCAGCTCTGGGGCTGGAAGAAGCTCCTGAGCTGCAGTGCAAAGCCACTCTGGATGCCTCAGCCATGCCACACCACACCACACCACGCCACCCCAGCCCAGTCCCAGTTGCCCTTGCCACCCTGCACTCTGACCCCTGCCGCCCTGCTTCTGCTGCTCCAGCTGACCTTCACTGTCTTCTTGCTCCCACTGCTGATGAGGTGTGCTGGCTTGGCCCTTCATGCCAAGAAGCCCCTTTGTGCCACGCTTCTGGGCCAGGCTGGGGCTGGGCTTCTGAGGTCTTCCAAAATATCGTGGGAATGGAGTGTGCCTGCCATTTTTCAAAAAGCGTTCCCCATTCCTGCAATACTTTGGAAAGCTTCGGAAATGAGGCACGCCCCATTCTCGCAATGCTTCCAAAGACCTCAGAAGCTTTCGAAAGGCTTTCTGAGTATTGCAGTAATGGGGCGCGCCTGCCATTTTCCAAATAGCATGCCCTGTTCCCATGATACTTTGGAAGACCTCAGCTTTCCAAAGACTTTCCAAAGTATTATGGGAGCAGGGTGTGCTACCTGGAGAATGGCAGGTGCGCCCTGTTCCCACGATACTTTGGAAGACCTCAGAAGCAAAGGGGCTTCTTGACACGCCACAGGTCTGGAGCTGCAAGAAGCAGCCCCTGAGCCGCAGTGCAGTGCAGCGCAGCATGAAGCCCAGCCCCAGCCCGGCCCAGCAGCATGGTGCAAAGGGGCTTCTTGGCAAACCACCTCTTCAAACCATCTCTTCATCTCATATCCCACCCCATTCTCAATAAACAGATCTTCAAAGCCTCATCACTCCATTGTAATCAGCAAAAGTCTACTAAGGGTCATCAGAAATAACATATTTATTACAAACTAAATCTAATAAACCCACTTAAATTCTTTCATTGTACATTTATATCTCATTTTCTATCTTTAAAGACACTCTCCAAACCTCATCTTTCAAACCTAGTCAGTAAAAATCCAATAAAAATTACCAGAAATAACAGCATTATTTTAACACAATTTTAGTCTTAATCAAATAAACTTAAAATGCAACAAAATAACTCTCTTTCCCATATCTCATCTCTTATAGGTAAACAAACCTTTAAAACATCATCATCCAGTCCTAGTCAGAAAAAATCCATTAAAAATTACCAGAGATAACAACCAATAATAAGTACATTCTTAAAAAAGTGAACTATTTTAAGGTTTAATTTATGGTTCATATAATCACCATGTGCCTATGGCACCTGGATAATTATATTCCATGATATAAGAAATGTCTTCTATGGGGTAAAATAGCAATTTCTACTCTATACAACTGAGAGCAGTGTCTGCTCTGAAAGCCACGTGGTCAAAAGTGGTAGTATCTTGAATGAAGAAACAAAAACTGAATGATTCAAGTCAAATGCAAATATGTCTTAATAAGCAACACCAAAAATACACAAACAAAACCAATCTACAACTCTGTATGGAAAGACAGTTAAACAGCTTTAATTATCTGACACAGCATTGTAGAAGCCTGCCCCTTTTTACATATGGTCTTATATGAATATATTTTGTGCCTACTTTGAACTAAAATGGGTGGTGTATTGTGCATCCTGGCTCTGTGAATTCAGTAGTTGGTTGGGGCTTCAGATTCAGTGTTTTAGCCTGATCTCATCAGTAAGGCTTTAAGACTTTAAATAGATATGTGAAGCACATCTATTGCCTTTAGATCACTGAAAAATGGGATTTCTAGTAATTCCCAGATCATGTCACTGAACAAAAGCTTTGAAAATATCTCTCAGGCTCTTTGTTGGCAACAGATATACCTTAAGTCCAAGACTTAAAAATATAGTTTTGATTGTTCTATACATTTTGGGAAAAGGCAACTGGATCATATGTGACACTAGAGTAAGGTTATAAAGACCTGAAGAATTTAGTGCCACCAGCAGTATTGACCAGATTTCCCCGGAAAATGAATTTTAAAAAGTGGTTAAAATATTGCTAGTTGGATAAAATTGTCACCCAAGGGGGAAAAGTATGTATTACACTTTTATGATCAACAGTTATAGCAATTATGAGTTTAGATAAATGCCTTTTTGGACTTTTGCTTTAGATTGATGAGGGAGACCCTGCATTTTTTAGAAAAGTTTTTTTTCCTCCTAAGCACAATACAGAAACAGATTAGTTCATAATATACTATAAACAGAGAGCCAGTTTGGTGCAGTGGTTAAGGCACTAGGCTAGAAACCAGGAGACCGTGAGTTCTAGTCCCGCCTTAGGCACAAAGCCAGCTGGGCGACCTTGGGCCAGTCACTTTCTCTCAGCCCTAGGAAGGAGGCAATGGCAAACCATTCTGAAAACCCTGCCAAGAAACCTGCAGGGACTTGTCCAGGCAGTCTCCGAGAATTGGACACAATTGAATGGATTAAAAAAAAAAACTATAAACAGATTGGGGGAAGACATAAGATTCAGATGACCTCCAAACTTGTAACCTGACCTTTAATTACAATAATATGTTCTTTCTGCTTATGGTTGAAATGGAAGTAAATCACTTGTAGAATACTAGAATGAATCATTCAAATGACACTATTTTGTAATCTCCTTCTGTAAAACAGTATTTAAAATGTTGATTTGATAGTTAATGTCAATTAATTTCACAGAATAACACTGGAAATGAATAAATATTATCCAAGCAGTTAACCCCCCCCCCACAGATAAATTACTATAACCACACCTGCCACTTTATTTCTTCCTGTGGATTTTGGAAGTACTGTCTCAAGCCCTGATAGGAAATTCTTATGATATTAGCTGGCTGCTCTCTCTCTGGCAGAGAGAAGGCTGAAACAAATTACTGATGTCACATCACTTTTTCAAACATTAGAATACTCTCTCCTTGCTTTCGCATCTTTACCGCAGCCTGAAATCCAACTAGTTTTTTGAAGTGTTACGGAACATTATATTAATAATTAACGTAATTATATTAACAATTAACGTAATTATTGATACCTGCTTCATGCAGTCCCTGTTATGTTCTACATCACAATCCACAAGCCTGACCATACATATGAAACCAACACAGCTTAGACATGCTCTTTGGATGTTCAAAACGATGTGGAGGCTCCGTAGCTGAAGATACCTCCTTAATGTTCTTTAATAGCAATGGGCTGTTCCATTACCCAGGAATGTGTGTCATCATCTCTCTGACTGGTAGTCAAAAGATCCAGTTGAGTTGTTTATATTTAGACAGACTGATATTGTTTGGCCTGGACAGCTGCCTGAGTAGGCCTGCTTGCTATTCCATCTCTGCCTGGATCCACATGATCATCAGAGAAACAGCACAAGGAAAACAATCCCACAACAGGCTGCTCTTTTAACTAAATTTTGACTGGGGGAGGGATACATATTGTTACTGATCACTTAAATGCTGGTGTCTTCTTACCGATAAAGTAATGCAAACTTACAAGAAAAGCAAAGAAAAAGAGAAGGAATTCCTACTGTTAAAGTCCCCAGAGATTTTTCTTCTATTTATTTTTTGTTCGGCTGTTACTTTGCCATGTTCTTCCAGAGTTCTATCTGTATTTACATTACAGCTCTTCCTTCATTATCGGAGTGATTTCTCATTTGCAAATGTGTGGCTCTGTTGCTTTGAAGACACTTTGCAAAACACCACAATTTTGATATATATATATTTTTTTTAGCAACAGCTGCTTCCATTTTTCTAACTAGCACAATCAACAATATAACTTGAGGGAACTGAATTTCAGTAAGTTGATCAATTATCTCAAACATGTACTTTTCATAGGAAAAGTTGCACAATCAACAGCTAAATATGATGGTCTATAAGCTGCTGCAGCATAATTTCACTATTTAATATATTAGTAATTATATCCCTCCTTTCCAACACGATGCTGCCCTAGGCAGGTAATAGTAACTTCTCATATAAACTAATTAATGTAATAAAATTCTCACAAGAAAATATATACTAATAAACACAAAGACAACACTAATCATATAAAATAATCAGTTGAAAATAACCATTTAAAACTGATATATTGAAAACCAGCGCCCCAAAGAAAAGTTTTTCTCTCCCAGAGAAAATATCAACCCACAATAACCACCATAGTTTATTAACGCTGAATTAGATTTATTACCTGAGGTCCTCCAGGAACTTCAGCCCTAAAGTATTTGTGGCTTGAAAGGTCAAATTCAGTGTTATTTATTTCTCTAATCAATTTATAAGCCACCTTATCCACTCATGCAACTTTAAGCAACATACAATAGAGGTAGTCCTTGAGTTACAGATTGCATTTGGGACCAGGATTGCCATCGCTAAGCAATGTGGTCATAAAACCTGATGTCAAGTGACTGCATCATTTAGCAACAGCAATCCAGGCAATCCCAGTCGTAGTAACCTCAAGCCACATGGGTCTTTAAGTGGGAAGCAGAGGGAGTCCCAGGTAAGGAGCACAAGGGTGCTGAAGGGGGTGGGAGAGGCCCAGCGCAGGCCACATGCAAGTTGGGGGAGGGGGGTGCTGTGGTGCAGAGCAAGTAGTGTGAGCTCAGGAAGGCTGGGGAAGGAGGGCAGGGTGTGTGTGTGAATGCAGGAAGGCCTGGCAAGGAAGGAACTGGTGGGTGGGTGTAAGTGCAGGGAGGCCCAGGGAAGGAGAGTACTGATAGGTGTGTGTGAGTGCAGGAAGACCAGGAAAGGAGGATGTTGGTGGGTGCATGCGTGTGTGAGAGCACCGGGAGGCTGGGGAAGGAGGGTGCTGGGGGGTGCATGCGGGTATGCGAGGGCAGGAAGACCCGGGAAGGAGGATGTTGGTGGGTGTGAGTGAGCAAATGGAGGAACGAGGGAGTGATTTGTATGGGTGAACAAAGGGGAGAAGGAGGGTGCAGTGAGTGCATGTGAACAATGGGGGGAAGGAGGGCACAGTGTATCCCAGTGAAGAAATTGACTTTGCTTGGGGGAAGCTAGCAGGGAAGGTCGCAAGTGGCGATCACATGACTGCAGGACACTGCAACCTGTCATAAGTACGAGCGGGTTGCCAAGTGCCTGAATTTTGTTCACATGACCATGGGAGCGCTGCAATGACTGGAACTTTGAGGACCAGTCATAAGTCCCTTCATTCAGCGCCATCATAACTTTGAATGGTTGCTGAACGAATGATCATAACTTGAGGACTACCTGTACAATAAATTAATAAATAAATGTTAAAAAGAAAACAAAAGAAAACCAATAAACCAGTAATAACATGAAAACAATATTGAACATCAGATCAGGGAAAATACCATAAATGCTATTAAAATATCTGATATCAAATGCAGGGTCACAAATCAGCTTGCTGAAAGAGCCAAATTTTTAAGGTTTTCCTAAAAGACAGCAGGGTGGGGGCTATGAAGACTTCAGGGGAAATGCTGTTCCAAAGGGCGGGGCAGCCATAGAGAGGGTCTGCCTCCAAGGTCCCACAATACAGCATTATTTTATTGATGGCACCTGGAGCATGCCAATCCTGCCAGAATTTAAAGGACAAGCAGAGATAACTGGAAAGAGGCAATCCTGCAGCTATTCGGGGACTGAGTCCTTCATAGGAGACAACTAGCATTTTGAATTACACCCAGAACTGAACTGGTTATCAGCACAGCTCACAAAGTAGACATGTCATACAGGTGAATTTAGATCTTGCATTCTGGCCCAGTTGTACCTTCCAAATGGTCTTCTGGGGCAGCCTGATGTATAACATATTGCACTAGTCCAAAAATGAGGTGACTAAGCCTTGAGTGACTGTAAGAAGGGCCTCCTAGGCTGGGAAAGGGTGTAATTGCCAACCAAGATGCATCTGTGCAAAGGCCCTCCTGGCCATTGTTGCCATTTACTCATCAAGACAGGGCTGCAAGTCCAGGAGGACACCTCCTGCCCCCAGCTATATGGTAGTTCTGTCTGGGAAATGCAACCCAATCAAGAACTAAAATGGAAAGATCACCAGAAGCAGAGGGTCCTTGAATCTGCAGACATTCAGATGCTAGGGTTGAGATTAAATCCAAATCTTAAAACCCTCCATGCATGGGGAGAGAATCTTGACAGAAGCACTTGAGTGGCTAGGAACTGAGGTGTACAACTAGGAATCATCCACACTGTGATATCTGATCCCATGCTATTGGATATCCTCACCCAGCAGCATTATGTAGATGCTAAAAAGGAATGGGGAAGTATCAAGCTATCCTATGCCAGGCCCCGCAACAGCAACACAGAAAGCCAGACACATGCAAGTCTGAAAGGCTTTACTGCCATGCTGTAAACTCCCTGATAACAGCTGGGAGTTTGGATGAGTAATTAGTCAGAGAGCACTTAAGACTTTGGAAGTTCACAGAGTTTATAACTTGTTTTGTAACTTGAGCCGCTAACAATCTGCAAGCAGGAGAGAAACAGAGGGAGAGTTCCAAGAGTTTTAACAGCTAGGGTTCAAGTGCCAGAGAATTCCACCAACTGGTCCAAATGTCAACCCTAGGTCAGAAGCAGAGCAAGGAGTAAGAGCACAGGAACACAATTCCAAGGCTGGAGTGTTGTTACCAATGGAGAGGCAAGAGCTTGGAGGCTATTCTTGGTTAGAAGCACTGCTGCCCTCTCATGTCAAGGAGAAACATTTTTGTCTTACGTTTTGCTCATTGCTATTCAGTCTGGTGCCAATTTCTAAAGTATCCTGAAGTGATAGCAAGGAAAGATATTTAGTTGATAGCAACATATTCCGAACCTCAGACAATGGGGGCACATTTTTGATCTAGTTCATCAGTCAAGGTCTATCACCCTAGATAATAAAACTGTTTCAGTCCCATAACCCTGCCTATTGCTAGAATGAAAGGGCTATCTATTTCATCCAAAAACTCTGGAGCTGAAAATCACTCATGAATTATGGGACCTGAAATTTTAAAGACTGGAAAGGTCACAGATCATGTACACCAGTGATATAGTTCCCAACAATTCCAGGACTCAGCAGTCACTAATCATAAACAAAGAATAGCTTTAGAATAAACCTTATGTAAGAATCTTCTTTGGGCCAAACAACATATATAGGAAAATGAATCTGGCACTAATATATATATATAAAAATGCCTCCTGAGTTCTAAGTCAGCACTGTTCTATATAATTTGATAAGAAATCTTATAGGAATAACGAGGAAAAATAGCCTAAGTATGAAATGAACATAAGGATGATTGCAGCACTACGTGAATTTGAGGAATATTAATGAGACAATCATCTTTTACAAGGGAAAAGCTGTAGAAAATTGGAAAAAACCTTGTAAGATGAAAGACCCATAATAAATAAGCCTAAACCCAGCAAAGCCTTTTCAAATATGTATAATGATCCATGGACATCTTCTAGGTGTAGGATAGAGATTGTACATGTGTATGACTTTTTTCAGAGATTAACAGAGAAACAATTCTGTTAACTAAACAAAGATATACAGCAGCTAACAGTAGCTGGCCAACCTCATCTAGGCTTAGAAGCTAAGCAGGGCTGGAAGACCGCCAAGGAATTCCAGGGCTGTAGGCTACACTGGGAAATTGAAAAACTTCCTAGAAAGCAGTTGCAAACCTCTTTTTATTCTTGCCAAGAAAACCCCATTATTTTGTCCAGTCATCAATAGACAAGCTCAGCTTGAAGGCATCTTCATTTTTAGTCTATATTGTTCCAAACAAGAATCCAAGATGAAAAGTATTCATGAGATACTATTATCAAGTGTGACAGCAGGTTATATGAGAAAGATAAAGAACAGCTGGAAAATACCTGAATTTCCTAAGCAATTAAGAAAGAATAATTATGCTACAACTATGTATTTAAGCCCGTTTACTGAGAGCCAGTTCTGTGTAGTGGTTAAGGCACCAAGCTAGACGCCATGAGTTCTAGTCCTGTCTTAGGCACAAAGCCAGCTGGGTGACCTCGGGCCAGTCCCTCTTGCTCAGCCCTAGGAAGCAGGCAATGGCAAACCACTTCTGAAAAACCTTGCAGGGACTTGTCCAGGCAATTACCAGGAGTCAAAAACTGACTTGAAGAGACCAAATATGTATGTATAGTATATATGTATGCATGCAACTAGATACTAGAATGGAAGATAGAATTGGACTGTATACAATATCATACCAGTCAACTTCTGCTACTGCCACAGAGTTTCTCTTCTCATCCCCTTTACCCAAACTGTATACCCTTCTAAACCTTTTGAGAGGAACAGAGGATTTTCAGGTCCAAACTGAAGGGCATTATTAGTTGTACCCATTCCTCTGATGGAGTGAGACAATCCATAAGGATGAGGAGAAACCAGCATTTTTGCAACTATCATTAAAATACTAAAAATGTAATGTCTTCTTTATTTCGCCATTTCTAAAGAAAGACAAGAGGCATTCAGCAGAAGTACACAGTCATCACCCAAAGGAGATACTAAAGATATCAAAATCATGCTGAGAAGGTTATCAAGAAATCAAATCATTCACAGCCTAACAAAACCTCACAGTAGCCTTACATAAAACTGAAAATGCCACAGGAATAGGAACTAATTAATTTTCCAGAAACACCATCATTTTTTGGGGAAAGCAGGAAGAGGGCAACACCAAAGAACCTCACTTAATAATTACAATGTTTAAGTCTTTGAAACTTCTTATTAAAAAAAACCCATGTCAGATGGTAAGCAGGCTATTAAACAGGAAAGAAAAATATGAAGAAACAGAAATTTGTTAATAGCTAGCAACTAGCACTTCTTCACTGAAACTACAAAGTTAATCTACATACTGTATGCCAAGAGGCTTATATATGGTAAGTCCAGTTTCACAGAGGACACAAAGAACAAATGAAGGACCAAGACCAAAGAAGCTTGCTCCCAACTGCTCTTATACAGTATGTTTGTGATTCTATAATTATTTAATCAAGGTTTTTCAAGGACTGTGAGCATCTTTATACTTGAATAGTATTTTTCAAATAAGAATAGCATAGAACTGGTATATTGTATTGATTAAATTTAAATTCCTGAAATATTAAAATGATATGTATATTAGGACAATAACATGCAATTAAGTATTAGAACGTCAGTTGGGTCAGAACACAGTTCAAATTCAATATAAATATAGAATTGTTTTTACAATAAATCTACAAGAGCTATCACACTTTAATCAACTTTTTGTTGATTAAACATCAACCTTTCAATTGGTTAAATAACAATATACAGTATATATTTACATATTTTACTAGTAGCAAAATTAAAGCTTTCCTGAAATGTTTAATGGGTGAGTGAAAGAGCATGCCTGTGAAGAAGAACACATGACAGTGGCCTGAAATTAGTGCCCCTTGCCATTCAGAGGAAGGAAACCTAAGGGTAAATGTTTGTCTACTCAATCTATTTGCTGCTAGGCTCTTCTTCAGCTTGAGGGGTCTGTGGCTGGTGATTAGCATCACTACAATGGGGTGATTAGATGAGAGTGAATTAGCTTCATCTTGCATACCAACTTGGAGAGCGCTGGAAAATGAAGGAATGCAAAGACAGTCCTCTAAACTGTAATACCACCAAGGAATTGATCCCTCTGCTCTATGAACTTGGAATTTGGAGCAGACACTTCATCTGTCTCGTCATTATCATGAATAGGTTAACAGAAGTGTGTCACCATTTTGTGGATAATCTCCAGATGTAGGAGCCTTTCTCCCTGTGACAGGTGTTGGCAATTCAGCTAGTCTGCTGTGATGTGCGGAGGCCCCTTTATGTATGAGGAATGGTTAACAGAAGTTGGCATAGTTCAGCTTTCAAAAGAGAAAACTGAAATGAGATGTGATAACAGTATACAAATTTTCAGAAGGCAGTCATGTGTGAGAAGCAGCATTCCTGTTTTCTGTTGAAACTGAGCACAGAACAAGCACTAAAGGGTTTAAATGAAGAGGAGATTCAGGCCAAATATCAGAAGGAATTTCTTGACATGAGAGCTGTTAAGCAATGGAGTACTCTGCTTAGAACAGCGGCAAACTCCATCTTGCTGGTGGTCTTTAAATGGAAATGTCTGCCTGTCTGCCAGGATTGGTTTACTGGGAATTCGTACTGAGCAGCAGGTTGTACTAGATAACATATAAGGCCTCTTCCAGTCCATTCATTCTATGACTACATGTAGTGGCACCATGGAAGACTGGCAAGAAGATAGTGGTGTGGATCTCTTTTTCTCTTTGGCACATACAAGATCTAGCCAACTGAGGCAATACATGTGTGGCTTAACAAGCTTTGTGGATGACATCATTAGACTGTAAATCTCTCTCTCTCTCTCCTGTGAATCTTTTGTCTGTATTCTTACCCGTAACAGTTAATTAAAGGACAACAAAAGTCCTCTAATCTAACACCTGCTGAGAGGAGGTGGAGCAGGAGCTACACACTAGAAACAATATTTCCCACAAAAATATTCTTAGCGAAGGTTCATTTATCTGGGTTCCCAAGTTATTGATCAAGGAGGTCATCAGACCATCTGCTAAGAACCCTGTCTTACCTAAAAATATCTCTTGGCAGAGGTCCACTGTCAGAAGGTATGACCAAGTCACTAATAAGATGTACTGCCAAGCCATCTCCAGGTGTTATTGCTTATACTCCCTGTCTCTTAAGGAAAATATAAATAGATGGCAAACCCCCCAGACAGTTTGATCTTCAGCATAATCTAAAATCCTGGGAAGAAGAAATGCTTGATAATCAGTGGCCGGTTCCAGTAAGATGAAAAGATGGGAATGGGTATTGCTTTCTTTGTAAATTATTTTAATATTATTCAATAAAATCCTTTTTGCCATTTAACCCTGGTCTGAGCTTATTGTCTGAGAGTCCTAAATAATTGCTGTCTTTCTGCTGCCACTGGATGACAACATATTTATTTGGGTATTATTTAAGGAGGGTTCTTGATCAAGAGTTATAGCACATATATCAGTTTTGTGACAGATTTCTCATATTGCTAAAAAGGCTATCAGGGCTTAATTTCTCCACTAAATGGGGATTATGAGAGCACTTTTCTTAGCAGCAGCTCTACTATGCCTTTAGTTGCACATTTACTGAAGTAGTTGTCAATAATTGATGAAAAGCTGCAGTTAAAAAAGGAATACTATTCTGATACGATCCTAATTATTGCATACTGTAAATACAAAGAAATAGGCTAACCAAGTATATAACATAAAAAAAGAAATAATCAGATGCGTATTACATAAAGTATTACATATTACAACGTGGTAGTAAATTCTTACAACTAAAACTACTAATTATAGTATGTTCATATTATAAGTTTACTATTAATAACCTGTGAAGAGTTCACCTCCCAGGAAATACCACAGAAGCTTAATGAAAATCAGAGCAATGAATGATTAAATATTATCACATTTCAATCTCTATCTTATTTATACTTTCCCATTGTATGAAATATGTATGAAGTCAAGTGTAATATTAGTGGCTTTAAGATATTAACATGCCCCATATAAGATTCAAGAAGTTTAAGATACTGCCATGATCCTTGGCAACAAGGATGGGCAAGGGAGAGTCTACACACAGACACACAAATACACACTATTCAAATAATTCACTTGCATGCATTTGTAGCTTCTACTTTAATGACATGATTGTTTATTATTGTGATATGACATTCAAGTCCTATAGGGTTAATATTTACCAGTTACAAAGACAACTAGTAGGGATATAAATATATTAATCAACATCAAAACCTGGCTTTGCTTTTGAAGACATATCTAGTAACGGATAATGGTTCTATAAACACTCTTCAGGCATTTCAGCATATAGCTTTATTTCAGTATTGCTTTTCTACCTGAATCATACTGGGTTCTACAGTGACTTGGATGTCTGTATGTATGTAAGTGAAAATAGGATAGCAAACACTGTGGCACTCCTGAACTTCTTTTCAGTGTAATTCACATCATGGCTAGGTAGTAACAACTGAAAATCCATCTGTTCTTATTCTAGTCAAAAGGATGCTATCTTGGAAATAGAAGAATGTTCCAATTAGCTTTAAAATATATATATACAAAAGCAAACACAATCAAGTAGCATGATGAACAAGCACTTCTAAGATCAAAGCATCATGCACTACCAAATACAATAAAAGCTGATTAGAAGATAGTGTCCTACACACATACACAGTCCCCAAAATAGCCTAGGATTTCATCTGTGCATGTTTTACATTGAATTTAGTTTCAAGTTCCTAGAAATTATCAAAACATTAATAGAGCCATGCAAGAGCATTTGCCACAACATTTGGCAAAAAAATGCTCTTATTGAATAACTTAGTGTAATTGTTTCTCAGTCTACTCTATCTCACACAGTAGTTGTGAGAATAAAACTGGCACCTCACAGGGTTGTTCTCGTTGGGAAAACAGGAGGAGGAAGGAGTATGGTATGTTTGCTGCCTTGAGTTATTTACAAAAATAATAAACGCAGGATAGAAAATAAATAAATAAATAAAGTAATGTTGCTTTGTGCTTCTGAGAAGCATCTATATCTGTAGTTAAGTTGTTTCTGAGACTATGTATGTAGCTTGAAAATAAAGAGGCTTAGCAAAATCAGATTTTCTGGATAATATTAGTCAGATGCTCTATGTAATTTGATTTTTTAAAAAATATTCTAATAAACACTCCTTGCCAATCATACTGTAAGCAATTACTAATCAATCTAGGTTCTAATATGCTATGCAGAATAATGCTATTTATATTCCATTAGAAATTGAAGACTGTGTTTTCCTTATGCACCACACTAAAAATCCTTCTGTAAGGTTCTACTGTATTTTAATTAAGCTGTTAGTTTAACATCAATTTCAAAGTATATTGTCAAACATCCCTCAGGGCATATATCTCTCTGGGATCCTACATGCTTAGTATTCGTTTTTAAATCTCTCCGTTGGGCAAAGAATACCTTTCTTTTTAGTAAAACACAATTCTGTTTTAGATTAAAACAGGCAAAAATCATATCCAAGATTACAAAGTTAATTTAGCATGACAGGACATCCACACAATCAATTAACTAACACATTGCTACAACAAGGCTTGTCAAGTAATTGCTTAAAAGGTTTATCTGAAACATCAGCAAGTAAGAAGGAACTGAGTTATCTATTTCAGATAGATGAGTTCCCCTTCAATTCCCTTTATATATTTTCTTATAAAGTATTTACCTTACAGTTCATGTCTTGTACTGACATATATTTTTATATACATTTATTATCAAATGTATACCTGCATACTCCCAGAAAGCCAGCCCATGGTCATTTATGATACAACAATAATACTATTAATAAAAGATAAAAGAATAAAACAAAAATATTTAATATCTAGACCAGCCGTCATACAAATCATAAAAGTGCAAAATTAGGAAGGCATATACTCTTCTATCATGCTTCCTTAGCGGTCTGTCTATCAGGGTGACCAAAATTGTCTCCATACTATGTCCTGTGAGAAACAGGTCTAAATAATCAGTATCATTCAGAAGTACGTGAAGTTGCTCAGCCACCACCTGTTGAACCACTTTGGATAAATATGGTAGGTTTGAAACTCTTAAAAAATGAACTATTTAAAATTGTCTCCCCCCACACCCCCAAACAGGAAAGATGGTATCTGAGAGAGGGAAGCATCAATAACAGTACATAACATTCCCATAATAGATCTCTCCCAGCCAGAAGTAGCACTGGAGCAGGGTCCAATGGACAAGTAGCACATTGACCCCATCCTTAAGGAGAACTGACAAAACCTGATCGAACAATATTGGACAAGCCAGTGTGCTACTTTGCTCTGTACCTCTTTCACTATTGGCCTCTTCAATCAATTTGCAAATAAGAATGACTTGTTCTGACAATTTGCTGTTAAGTACTAGAAAAGTTTCCACAACCCTAATGGGCTGCATCTATCCTCACACCATTTGGAACAGCTCCCTTGGGTGATTTCTTGCAAACACAATGATGGAGGAGAAAAAAATTCTTTTTCTCCATTATCAGAGTAGCACAGGCATTCTACTGTGCTCAATCATTTTCACTTTTGGATTTTTTGCCACCAGCACTCTAGATGCCTGACTGATCATTTCATAGCCTGCACTTCTTCAGTAAATCAAGGAGTACTATGAGACTGGTGATCAGGCAGAGGTTATTCAGCAGCCTAAAGGTCTATGGCCTGAGATAAGTGGACATTCTAATCTATCACCAAGAACTCAACCTTAAATTCTGGTGCCACATCAAACTGACTCAAAGTGAATTCTGGAAATCCTGCAGATCCAGATGTTGCCACAGGAACATTGTCACAGTTGGCCCTGAGTCCCTGCAGGCAGTGAAATCCCATGATAAAGGAGCTATTGCCGCCTCCTCCAGCTATAGTACAACCAACTCAGTGTAAAAAAATTAAATGTAGGATGTATCCTACTTGGTGTGTTTGTATGTGTGTGAATGCATACATTTTGACAGGCCCACGAATCCTGAGAGGATTCTGAAATACTGGTTTTGGCATGGATGTTGAAGTCCCCAAGCAACAGCAACCTGGGGGACTCTCAGCACCAAATACAAGACCAACTCCTCTAATTGCTAGGTAGTGGGACACTGCCAGAGAGTGAGAAGGGACAACAAGAGATCTAGACAATGCATAGTAATGTTTAATCAACTAAAGGGACTTTTATTGTTACAGTGAATAATAGAGTGAATTAATTTTTCAGAATAAAATGTTATCTCATTCTACTTATGTCCAAATACATTTTCTAATAATGTCCTCATGTAATCTTACAGATCTTATTTTTAATTCTATTTTATTATTATTTATTTAGCTTTTCGCCCCCTCTACTAATATCTAAATAAATTAACACCTAGGTTCTTTAACCTATTTAGGTTATTTCTATTCTTAATCCTTTTACCTAATTACTCTGCTTTGTTACATTAAAGATGGGCAGGAGGGGGAAAAAGAAAAAAAAAGTTCCAGGCTAGTTTACTGTCCTGAGCTACCATTCCCCTCTAAACTGCTCTCTGAAAAGTCAGCACCTGGACCACCCTCTTCAGCACTCCTGCTCCATGACTCCTTTTCTCAGCATCCCAGCTTTTCCACCAGTCTGCTCATCATTCCTTCCCTCTCCCAGTGCCTGTTCTGTTTTCTGGGGTTGGAAACTGGTTGTAGTCATCACACACCACTTGCTCTGTCAATCTTCTCCTAGTTCTGATGAGTAACCTTCTGCCCCTCTTCTTTCCTTTAGCATCTTCAGCTGCCCTGCTTTCTTGATAGACAACACTCTCTAGTAGACCTAGAAAGCACACCCCACCACTCTGTCTGTCAAACCTGGCCCCTTTTCAGCCCTGCACAAAATGACGTGTCACCCACAAATCTTCTAGGGCTGCTAGGATCTTTCTGGATGTCCCGGTTACACATGTGGCAGCAGGCAAAAGAAAAACAAAATCTAACTTTCAAACTTTGAAGAACTCAAAAAATAGTCTCAGCCACTGCAGCTCCTCTGTCTGCAAACACCAGATATACCAACAAAGTCCCTGATCTGTTGTGGTCACCCAACTGCAGTTACACATATTCAAATCCCTAATCTTTCTGACTTGGTCCTGGAAAGATGAAGGAATCCTCTGCAATGGTGGCAACACTTAGAATAAGGAGTGTAGGTTGCTTTCTATTAAATTAGTTTGTTGGTACGTTCCTTAGAACACTTTTTGTATCATCAGCTAGATGATCAATTCACTGTAACTGTAATAGTAAATTATTTCTTCTGGAGATTTTCTATACATGATTTGCAAATCTTCTCATTCAAATTAAATTACACAGGTGATGCCTCACTGCTGCAATAACAGTGCTTTTGCATTTTGATTATGTGCCATCATGTCAGTGCCAACTCTCAGAAACCACGTAAAACAGATTTTCTCCATGACAATCTGTCCATAACCTGGTGCTTTTGCATTACATGAGCTTTTTTAGCCTTTTTGAGCGACTTTACGTAGTGTAATATGTACATATACATTCAATGTTTGTGTATGTACTGTATCGCTACACTGCAAGGAAGCATTTTCAATCCCCAATACACCCTGTATCTTTTCAGTAAAAGAACTATTTTTTCTTCTTCACTAGATTCTTCAAAAAGAAAAAAAGTTAATACTTGCACAATCTTGAGTAAGGATAATGTTTTCTATCTTAGTGTTAACCATAGAACAGAATTTAATCTATTACATTACCTCATTAGCTGTGTTGTGAGTCCCAACAATTCTGATAAAAGATGCTGGTTGTCTATCAAAAGTTATTAGTTGCCAGGATCTGCAAAAGGAAGAGGAATAAAGAAAATTAAAACAAATGTACATTGCATTATACTTGTTTTTTTTAAAATTCTCAAGAGATTTTTTTCTATATTCTTATATTAGAGGACTTCTGGTGGGGGATTGGTACCTTGAGATGTGTCTCCGTGATCTCAGCAGTAGACCGGGCAGTGCGGACCCTTTTTTAGGCTCAGGCAGGTCTCCTTAGGGCCCAGAAATATTCTCAAGATTAAGGAGAACCCCAGGAATTGCCCCATCTGTTCTCCAGATGGCTAGACGCAGCCAGAAGACAGCAAAACAGAATTTTGCAATCGACTGGTAAGCTAGCAGCCAGGAGGCAGGGTTGCCATCTTTTCCTACGCCATGCTGGAGCCTCAAACAGACTCAAAAGTTGTCCACCCCCTTTCTAAAACACATTTTTTTCCTTTTTATTTGTTATTAAGGAGAGTCTTTTTGCAACAAACAAATGTGGAACCTCTTGGTCATTTTCATTACTTTTGGAAGTTATTAATTTGTTAATTTGGCTTGTGTGTGTGTGTGTGTGTGTGTGTGTGTATTCTCTCTCTCTTTTCTTTTTAAATCATATTGTTGGATTTAAAACTTTCACCTGTTTACTGTTATTTTTTCAAAGTTTGGAGGATTATAAAAGAATTACCCCCTTTGTTGAATCTGCGGAGTTGCGCTTTGATCTATCTGCTTTCATTCCCATGAGAACGACTTTGTTTATTCTCACTCTCCCACCTTCGCTTTCATGCCTAATCAACACTTTTTGTCTAAAGGACTTTCTCAGCCTTTTGTCTAATATCCTGAGGCACTAGAGGGCTCCATAATGTTCTGTGGAGGGACATGGAAGATATTAAAGAGATTTTTAAGGAGTTTTACCTTAAGGTTACTCATAGTCTAGAGCACCTTTTAGAAACTGTGGAAACTAAAGGCTACCAACAAACTGAAAAGGAGGAAAATGACAAGGGTGAAAGTTATTTTGAGAATAATGTTCCTGTTTCAAAGAAGAAACTGAGGAGTAATGTCCCAAAGCCAAAAAGTGAAGGGAAGAAGATATACCTCTGGAGTGTCAATTTTGAAGAAGGAAAAGCTTTGGGCATAAAGGGAACAGATATGGCAGCACTTTTGGAACATCGAGACTGAAGACAAGATTTAAGCCTTAAGGGATCTTAAGGGCACATCATCTCTGGTCAGAAATAGAGAACACCAAATTCAAAAGAGCTATGCACCCGTATCCAGGTAATTGGATATAAGTGTATTTTCTGAAAATGAAATACAAGAACAGCGCAAAAGAAATACTGTAACACTTGAGCAAAATCAAATCACTTTATGCACATGGCATTGGTCTTCCTCTACTGTCAGGTTTCACAAGTGGAAGCAACTGTAATGCTGGCAGTTTGCCACATTCTGTGAGTGCTAGTTTCACTTTAAAAGAAAAGAAAATAATAATTGAATGAAAGAAGAGCAAGGATTTCTACACTTCTAATAATTGTTCAGAAGAGGAACAGTAATTTTAGGAAGTACAATTTTTCTTATCCCACATAAAGGTAACTGTTGAAATTTCCTTTTCAATATAACTGCTAAAAATGAAATAAATCTGATTTTTTCAATTGAGCCTGGTCATTCTGGAGATAAATATGGATCAGTAATAAACAGAATCGATGTTATATAGTTCTAAAAGAGCACCTGGTTTTGAAAAAGGTTTCATACAGAAATGATAATTATGGCAAAATGGTGGGGTTGTATATCCCTGTGGGCCTCAAACCTAGGATTTTCTGCATTCTTCCTCCTCTGCTATTTTAGAAAGAAGCTCTGTTTTTTCTTAGGCTTAGGCTTAAATTACAATTTTGTGTGTTCTCCACACCAAACCACGACTGGGTTTGCACATCACATTAAATCGAAACCAACTGCGTTTATGACTTAACGTAATATGTGAATTCCACTAACAAAAGGATGTAATTACTCATATTGAAGGAATCAGCAATGTAGAACTTGCTATACCTCAAGGACCTAACATAATTATTTTTAAATTGTTGCAGTCTAGCAATTTATGGTGCTGGAAAAAGTTTCTGACCATGCCTTTACCAAGAGTAATTTTTGGCACCTCTTTCTTCTCTCAAGAAGGAAAGAGAAACAAGCTTTGAGTATTTCCTTATAAACAGTAGACCATCATTACATTGGATTATAATCAGATTATCTTTTTCCCTGAAATCAATTTGAAGATAAAATTACAAAACTGTGCTTAATAGATCTTAATACAATTAAAGAAATGATAAAAAGACAGCTAATGCAATTTGATGAACTTTTGAAGGAGGTTAAAATTTGGATAGTATTACAAAGACATTCAAAAGAAATTTACTACTAAATAGCAAAATGAAAAGGATAGAAAATGAAAACCTAGGAACCTATGTTCTAACATAGTCAGTTCTAGATTGTTTCTACATTTATAGCAAGATTTGAGTTGGAATATTGTACAGTAAAAAGCTGTAAGGAAGAGTTGATCTCATTTAGGCAAACAGTTTATGACATTATCATATAGTTATTCTTTAAATTCCAGTGGGCTTCACTAGTTATCGTTAGAGGCTTTGTCTTAGAAAATAATTCCACTTCTATAAATCTGGGACATCAACTTTCTGCACATCCTTTTTATTTGTTTGAGATCTCCATGCCATACACTATAGTCTTTTGAAGCATTCCCAAACCATTAGGAATGGGTGCAGAGGGTTTGGAGATTAAGTGGCACCAGGGAGGAATTGAGTATTAGCACAAGAATAATTGCTCTTTTCTGTGCAAAATCACACATGAATACAATCCAGCAACATTTATATTTTTCTAATGCCATCTACAGTATATTAGTTCTAATATAACTTTGATAGTATTGTTGGTTTATTAATGCAAAACTTTAGCAAACTTGCTAGAAAAGCATCCAGCTGGACAGAAAAGGCTTACCACACTAGGCTGGATGGAGTAATACATAGAGCAGACATGTAACTTACTTATGTCCTATTGACTTCAATGCATCTACTCTAATATATGGCTAAATTAATTCCAATTTACTAGGTGTGGAACATTCTTGAGGGGGTGCCCTTAAGTCAGTGTTGATTCCTGTGACTGCCTGGACTAATCTCTGCAGTTTTCTTGGCAAGATGTTCAGAAGTGGTTTGCCACTGTCTCCTTCCTAGAGCTTAGAGAGAGTGACTGGCCCAAGGTCACCCACCTGTCTTTGTGCCTAAGACAGCACTAGAACTCATAATCTCCCAGTTTCTAGTCTGATGCCTAGATATGACACCAAATTGGCTCACATCATAATTTTTTTTTATTTTTGGTGTTTTTTCTCTTGGGGCAGGAAACTATAAAAGCAGCTATAACTAGAGCTCAATTTAAAAATCAGCTTTCTGATATAGTGCCCGCCACAAAACTACTCTGAAGTTGAAATCTGTGCTGATCACAAATGGGGTGGGGGGAACCTTCTGTAGAACATTTGTAGACAAGAGCACATTCATGCCCTTTTGCAAGTCTATGACATCACTGGCATTTTAAAGATTAAAGAGAGGATAAACTCTCTTAGCAAATACTGGAACTTCTACTATATTATTTATCAAAGGCTGGAATGCAATGGAACAGAATCAATTTGCATATGAAAACTTCTGCACATGCAGGCATTGGCATTATGCCCATCTAGTTGGATACCACGAGAACTATGGCTCCTAAAATGCCAAAGCACAAAGATGTACTTCTCATAAACAGGACTCAGAGGAGCACAGAAGTTTCTCCAAATTCTGACTGAGCCTTTTCTATCACTGGTAGATAGTAGGAGCCATACATTCTTACTAAGAAGGCTGTGTGGACCATAATTAATTTGGGATAAAAGGCATTTTTCAGTAAACCAACTTCAGAAGATTCTTAACTACAGGTTATCAACTTTATACATCTAGGTAATTAAAAATTCAACAGTGAGGGATTACAATTTTAATTGTCTACCTCTTAGTCAATCAGTTAAATCTGAGCAAGTTTTTATATTTCCAATATCTCATTGGATATTGTGCACTTTTCTGGGGGGAAATATTGACATACAAATTAGCAAAATATAAATATTTATGCAATAAGAAGGAAAATGTGTTCATCCATCGACTATTTAAAAGAAACTATTTCAAGTAAGCTTGGGGAGATACAATTGTATTTTTCAAGGTTGCATGTAAAAATAATCAAGGGGGCACCTGAACTACTAAAAATAAATGACGTTCAGAGATTACTGATTCCTGGTGTTGTGAATTAGTGTCTTTCCACTGTCTATGTAAAAAAACAAAAACAAAAGTGAAGTTAGGGTATATAAGATATTAATATCCACCCGCTGACAACAAAGAATGAGAAAATGTATGAAATGCATACATGCTGTGTCCATGAAATCTTTTCATTTACAAACTGAATTGTAAGATTGAACTGAGATTATTTACAAATGGACAAAACCCCACTATACAACGTTTATGCTCTGTAGAACTCAACATCCCTTCACATCAATAATTCTTCTCTGTGTTCCAGGAATAGCCATTAACAATTAAAAACTGCTGATGGGTTTAGTAAAACAGCAATGGATGATAGACTATTTCTCTACCACAAATGGTACAGAGAAAAGATAGATGAAGGTGTTACCCAAAAGATCAAAAACATGTATCTGTTGGGATTTATGAAGCTCCAATACATATACTTATAAAAACCAAATGTTTATAATAGGGGAAATCAATACTTTCATTTGAGGCTTACATTTTGATGACAAGACCAGCAACCAAGAGCCTATGCTTGGGCAGATATGAGGGTCCTCAACCTGAAAGACAACACTGTATGATGCACAACCAGCAGAAGTCCCCTTGTGCCACAGCTTCATCTTTTAAAAAGAAATTAGCCTTGTTACAGCCCTAGGGTATGTTATTTAATCCTCCATATTTCACCTCAGCCATCCCTCCCAACTCTCTTGTTCTGCTTGAGTCCCCCAAGGAGAGCTATAATTGTTGATTAGCATTCCAAAGTCATGCTTGCATCCTGTGAGCCCGTCATATTTAATTACATTTTAACTATATTCGTCTTCAATAATAGCCTGAACATAATTTAGATAATTATCTCTTGCGTTCTCTTTTTCAGAATCTGTCTGTCTCAGAGCTCCTTGAAATGAATATTGCTTTCTCTGCTCAAACACATAAACAGACTCTTGGGCCAAGTACTTTTATCTTTCAAACAGCAACAGCTGTCACTAAGAAATTCCATGGCTCTGTGCATCCAGTCAATTCAAAGTACAATCTTCATGCTTTCTGCTGTTTTATTTTGGAGGCAGAAAAGAATACAATTATCAAGGATAGAAGTTGCCTATAAAAGTTTTTTTTTTGTTTGTTTCTTAAAACTTTAAATGTTTTTGGCATTTAAATACTTGACTGATCAGCTAGTAAAGTGACTAAACTATTGGTCCTGGATTATAAAGACCAAGGTTCGAATCCTCACAGAACAATGGGACTCATTGGATGACTTTGAGCCAGCCATTCTCTCTCAAATTACCCTATAGAATTGATGTTAGAGAGATCTTGAGTTCCCAGAGAAAATGTCAGGATATAAATGCAATGAATTAGTAACATTTGCTTTTTAATTTTTCCTGAAGTTTGTCTTCAGATAAAGCAAGGTTAAAGTGCTAAAACAATCAACCACTAATCTGTAATAAGTTTTATTTATTTATTCATCAAATTTTGCCACTGCCCATCTCCCCCCAGAGGAGGGACTCTGGACGGTTTACAATAAAGGTAAAAGATTTAAAATACAATAAAACCATAAATAATACATAAAATATAAATACAAGATAAAAATACAAAATAAAATAAAATCCAGATGGTAGTGAAAGTTCTAATTCAGTTCATGAGTATATGAGGGCCATTTTAGGGCACCAGCCATACCCAAGAATGACTACTCCCCACCTCAAGTGAGATGGCAGATTCAGGTCTTCAGTTTTTTATGAAAGGTCAGGAGAGAGGGGGCTTGCCTCACCTCCCGGGGAAAAATGTTCTAAAGGGCAGGAGCCACTGCAGAGAAGGCCTGCTTCCTGAACGCCGTCAGACGGAATTCTCTTACACACGGGATCCGTAACATGCCATCTCTGTATGACCGGGTAGGACGGGTTAATGTAATGGGGATAAGATAGTCCCTCAGGTAGCCTGGACCCATGCATAATTGCAGTTTAACTGGATTCTATTGAAAATGCTTTTTTTTGTATTAACCTTGTATTCATATTGATGCAATAAACTGTAAGTAGGAAAGCAGGAAGAGAATTCTGCTTGACAAGTACTGTATTTGTCTACTACTTCAGCTTCATGGTTCTTGATGATGGAGCAATGACATCTATAGAGAAGCTGTGTAGCCCAGTGTGGAACACGTATTTCATGCATAAGAGCTTATGTTCAATCTTGGCTATTTCCAGGTAAAAATCTTTTAAGTAAACAGTGATGGAATATACTTATTCATAAAACCTTGGAAGATAATAGATGGGTCAATGATGGCAACATAGCAGGTTCATACAGTATGTTCAGACTCATAGTATTTAATATAGCAACTCTTTAAAATTTAGTAACTACAGGAACATACAAAACAGCAACTTGATGCTCTTCTCAGCATGCTGCCTAGAAAAGTTGAGTAAAGAACAAATCGCTGTCTTCCTATTTTGTTCTTAAGAGCCAAGAGCTTGTGCCTATTTGCAGGATAGGTGACTCCAAATGTTTGGAAAGCAAACTCATCCCTTACAATTTATCTATTTGTAATATCAATCTTTGTTATAGCTCTGTTAAATATGAAGTAGCAGTTAAGGTATCAAAGAATCTGATACAAAGAGACAGGCCTGCTTCATACAATATCAACAAAAGTTAGAACAGATGAAAGAAGAGCAGAAGATCTTTTGTATTACTTTTGGTCTCAGTGATTCTGCCCTAATTATAGCTTCCATACAATATTTCACAATTGGTCTTCTGCTTGCACAACCAGATGCTGTCTTTTGTCTCTCCTATTGCACAGATGCCGGGTCTGCTCTTGAGAGTCCTTTAATTCTCTGAAGCAGATTTGGTAGGGCATGAGATGCGTTGAATGGAGGGGGCTGGGGCTGGGGCTGGGAGGGAGCAAAATGTGATCTGGCAAAGTACCCAATGAGGAAATGATGTTCCAGTTTCTTTTTTTTTTTTTAAAAACCCTGTCGCCACACTGCTGAGATAAATTAAATAAATTGAATTAAAATGTGGAGAATTAAAAACTTGGCAGGATTATTATTGTTAGTCTCGCATTTTCTTTTTTAAAGTGGCAACTTTATTTTTTATTAGAAGCTAAGTTGAAGTATGTACTCTGAAATTCCAAAATGCTAAATAGTTGAAGAAGAAACTTAAACATTTCTTGTCGTCCAGAATAGCACCAGCAAAGTTTTTGTAACATTTTTGTTATTATACTAGTCTATCATGCATCATTAGATGAAGAAACGAACTGTTACTCCTTTGCCATATTCCAATATCTCTGATAATTCTAGAGTAGATACTCAGGAGGCATAATGAAAACAGAAACATTTGACCAAACAAGTTAAATATTCAAGGCTTTTTTATGTTTGGTAATTGGGTCAAATTAACATCCTATTCATTTGAGTTGCTAAATTCCTCACGCAACCATTCACAAATACAGCAGTTTCAAAGCATGGAGGGGAAGGGATAAATAACTTGCCTTTGAAATATATGTTATAATATGTATCACCACAGGGGAAGGGCCTTTAAGACCATGAAATATAGAGCTTAAACTTATCTACAGTAATTGTAATAGATAACTATTTTACCATTTCATCTTTGAGATTGCAAAATGCCATCTAATAATGCATATTGAATCTATTTATATACAGTAGAATATTCAGTGAAATTGGATAAAATCAATGTAATTTCACATCCCAATTAAAAGGTCAAAATAAATAAATAAGCTATAAAGTGTTCTGAAAAAGTAGCATTATTTATACAGCTATCTTGGACCAAAGTTTCCAGTTTTTTAGGAAATAGTGTTTAGCTCTGAAATAGCTCAAAAAATTTAATACATCAAAAATTATGGCATTCCAATAACATTACTTCTTCCATCAGGGCCAAAGAAACAACTTTAGCAAAACACTACAAATAATGAAATAGCATTTGGCTTCTCCAACCCAATTTATTTTAATAAATTTATATTTAAGGCATTGTTTATGTTTCAACTAGTCAAACACCGTAAGAAATTGATTTACTTAAAATGAAAGCCATAGAAAATATCTGAAGTATCTGTCCACCCTGTTAACTATACAACTGTGAAGTACTGTTTAGTGAGATGTTAATCTTGTCATGTCTCTAGAAAATGAATCTGCTAGGGCCTTATATTCTTGCTTTTACACATTTCATATTTTCAGCCCAGAAAGCATATACAACATAACGCATTTACACAGCATGAAAGTTTGCAGTATCTTACAAAAACAAGTCCAATAGTTCTCTGCCCCAGAGACTTGCAGTCAGAGAACTGGAAAAAGTACTGAGAAATGGGTAAACGAACAGCTATAATTTATTTTTAACTGTGAATTGCAGCAAGGAGGTAACAAAGTTTTCATGAAAAAAAAAAAGATGAGTTCGCAAATAAGCCCAATGTTGTGACACTCAACCTTCAAAATAACTTTTCTTTCAGATCTGTACTGCTAAACAGAGCCAACCAGCCATCTGACCAAGATTGGGCAATGTCCTGCTGCAGCTCCCATTGCTTTTTGCTGGCCAGGGCTGGTGAGTACTGAAATTCAGCAACATTGGGAGGATCAGATGCTGTCAACTCAACTCTGGCTTCTTAGAGGTAACTCTGATTTCCTCATCCTCATGCTTTGATGGCAAGGAAAACAGGAGCCTATGTTGGGCCATCACCCAAGGCCCTATTTGCTCAGTCAAGTTTTGCTGTTTGACTTTTTCCAATGCTCACTCTGATTAAGTTGTTGTCCTAATACTGTAGGCAGGAAATATTCTTACAGATTGCTTATATGATTCAGTCTCTACTCATAAAAAAAATCTACATACCACAGATGAATGTGAAGCTATCATTTTATACTTCTAAAATTACAGGATCTATAATAATCAATAATGGAATTTTTGTGTAAATCTGGAACATTTTATGCTCAGTGATTTATAACAGAAAAAAAAATCAGAATTGACAATGCATATTTATTGCAACAGAAAATCTATAAAAAAGATTTAATGAAATCTGGATTGAACTCCTAGCACTTTTATGTAAAGTACTTATCATGTTTGAAAATGCAGAAATAATGCTAAAGTAGACAACTACACTTAAATTTGAAACAGAACAAAATGTGTAAAAAGTAGGGCCAAATCCTACTACTGAGCTTTTCTCCATCCACTGAAGGCTTCTGCCAGCAGAATAGGGTAGGACACAGTTATCAGCAATTCCCTTGTTTCTGCAGCCCCTACAATTGCCATGAGGGGCCACAACTCTTCAGAGCAGCTTGCAGGAAAGGTAAGAGGAAAACTAATCAATTACGTTTATATTTTATAACGAGTAAGATTAACAGAAGCAAACACTGTTATGTTTTGACCTTTACCACCTCGTAGCTGTTAATTTGGACTTCTGAAGTTCACTGTAGTTTAGCAAAATTTTGGTAATATATAATGTAGATATCAAATCCTAACATTTAATAGCTCTGAAAGTAAACTGGGCATTTAGTTTAAGAAACTACATGGGTGTCATATACACATAGATTTTGAAAAGATACAGACATCAAATAGGCAAATATAAATTCCGAGCTGCAAATTGTGTCTGGAGAGTCACTTTACTTGTTCCTTTAGTTATCCCAATCCCATTCATATTTAATGTCATGCTACATGTTCCCTTTCAGACCCCATTTTTGGGGCTTCACTATAAAAGTTAAGGACCACTGAAAAGAACAGCGCTTATTTCTGAGATAACGTGATCTCAGTTCAAATTATGAAAAACACTGGAAAACAACTGAAAAAACCAATGTAGCTACACAAAAATCTTAGATTGTTTTTTATGCATTCTTTCCTTACTGCCCATAGCTCCTCAACAAGTAAAAGAAAATACTTACTAAATTATAGTATGTTCAGTTAAAAAAAATCCAACAATTATCTGAAGTGATACCGTTTAAAAAGAAGTTTTCTTCAAGTCAAGCTCAACATCTGGTTATTTTATGGGCACATTCATAAAATCTTGACAGAATTCAGAAGTGGTTTGCCACTGCCTTCTCTGGGATACTTTTCAATTTTGCAGCATAGCTAACTGTCCTGGGATTCCCTAGTGATGTCCCATCCAGATATTCACCAAGTTGGGATTTCCTAGTGGTGTTCCATCCAAGTATTCCTCAAGCCCTACTGGTCTTAACCCACCAAGATCAGTAAGATTTACTAGGTGTTGTCAACTGTTTTAGGCAATATCCATTAATAAAAAATAAAATATACATTTGAAACAAAATGAGTTGACTTCATTTTATACAAAATTACTCTGCCCATTTTAATTAGCTTCTTTTGCTTTTTGTCAAGTTTTATGCTCTTTATCAAAATTTCTTTTTTCTTTTTGCCTTCTCTTGGGATGTTATTGCATGACTATAAACAGTCAAAGAAACTGCCTCCCCATTATTGTTGACAATACCTAAATGATAGGTCAAATCTCTAAGACGTACAGTAAATTGTACAATTATCATCAAATAAACAAGTCAAAAGATAAATAAGTACCCACATTTTGCAAACATGCAAGAAATCGGTTTGTTAATTCTTTTATCTACCTACTTGCTAAGCCAAGCTTGAGAAACAAAGTCATTCAGTATGGTATATCTAACTGACATAAAATGTGGCTGAGTTACTTCCAAGAATGTATGTTTCAAAGAGCACTTGGATATCAATGTGCTGCATGTTATCTATTTATTTAGATAATAATGGTATTAGGATGAAAGTATGCAATATTTCTAGAATGTAAAATTCAAAAGGGAAGAAGGGCTGCTAGAGATGGAAAAGAAAAAAAAACAGTGAATTGCGGTAAAATAAATCTTTCTATTTCTATGTACGTGCGTACAGATGTGTGAGTGTGTGTGTGTGTGTGAGAGAAAGACTGCTATATTTTAAATTACGGAATAGTTTCTCTTGGGAAGCAGTGGAAGCTGTATCATTAGAGACACATGAAGCTGGACTAAGAATATAACTTTAGGAGATAGACTGTATGGAATAATCTCACAGTAAACCCACAGGGGGAAAACTGAAGACCTAATAATTCTTTTACTTCTTTGATTTCTATGATTCATGTATTTAATTTATACTGGTAAAAGCTTCTCTAGAATGAATCAATAATTTAATACTGTGCAATTTTAACTGAGTTTTGTCAGGTAGGTGATGTTAAAACATTCACAAAACGTACACAAGCGGTTAGTATGAACTATGATTTTCAAGACTCAGTCAATATGCTAAATAGGATATAAAATATCGCGTAACAATGAAAACTTTCAACTAAATGATTTTAAGAAACTTAATTGTCACTTAATTCTTTGCTTCATTATTAAAATTACAAAAGCTATATGCAACAAAATGTAAACAGAAACCTCCTTCCTGGTGTGTGTTCTTTGGATAGATACCACTAATAAGGCTGTTATGCAACCTATATATATGAGAGAGTGTGCAAGAACATGCATGCTCTAGTTTGTTTTTAAAGATTTTGAGATGAAAGATGCCCTACTTGTATCAAAATTGTTTGTTACTTTTATTAGGTTCTATATAGACATGCTTTCATTCAGATTTCTGAGCAGTGTTTGTAATAATTGTCTTTTCCCTCTAAGAAATCATTTTTCACCCTGATATTGTGGAAGGAGAGAACCAGTTTGGTGCAGTGGTTAAGGCACCAGGCTAGAAACTGGGAGACTGTGAGTTCTAGTCCCACCTTAGGCACAAAGCCAGCTAGGTGACCTTGGGCCAGTAACTCTCTCTCAGCCCTAGGAAGAAGACAATGGCAAACCCCTTCTGAAAAACCTTGCCAAGAAAACTGCAGGGACCACTCCATGCAGTCACCAGGAGTCAATGCTGACTTGAAGGCACAAAACAAAACAAAACATTGCAGAAGGAGTGGGGATGAGCCCTAACAATGACTGCAATCATGCATAAGGTTAAAATCACTGTCTCCTGTGTAAGACATAGCTTGCACACAACACTAAACCATACTTGACAGATTACATGTATCACACCAGCCAAAAACAAACAAGCCACATTAAGAGTTAGTGTTAAATGCTTAATGACTATATATGAAAACCAGGACAATGATTCTGTTTTCCTATGCTACAGTACCAAAAATCTCCCTTGTATGCACTGCCTTGTGGGTACCTTCCTGTTTTTACAACCCTTTACTGTATTTGGTGTTAAAAATTGGGTGAACTGAATTGGGTAATATGAAAAAGGCATGTTCTTAGTGAAAACATACTTCAAAAGAAACACTATGTAGCAGTTACTCTTAAAGATCCCCTGAAAAACAGGTTAGACTTTAATTAAGGAAATACAAGAAAAATATTCTGAAGCATCTTGGTAAGCTTCTTCTCTTGTACTTAGAAGATTATTGCTTCACTTGGATTCATTTCAAGTGCATTTTTCTACCTCTGAGGAAAGCTAGCAAGTCTAAATGCATCTGTTGCTTGAGGCTTTGATCAGCAGATTCTAGAGTGATTCTTCTACTGACCTAGATGTGCTAAATAACATATATGTAATTGGACATTTCAGCACAAGTAATTTGTCAGCTGTAAGCAGCCTAATTGTATGTGTATGTGTATGTGTGTGTGTGTGTGTGTGTGTCTGGATCTGGAAGTCCCACAGGATCTTAGCCCTGGACAATCTGATGATAAGTGGGCTACTGGAATAAACCATATATGGATGAGACAAGTATATGTATGTATGTACTGTATTTACTGCATGTGTGTGTCTGTGTGTGTATTGCAAGACTATATTTTCAAGATATTTTGCACTAACCGCCCAGGGTCCCCCATGTGGGGGAGATGGGCAGTAATAAAGATATGATAAATAAATAAATAATTGATACACATTATCTGTAGTTCTCTCTATTTTTTAATGCTCTGAGGACAATTAGGGCATAGTTCTCCAAAATATTTTTCTTAGAACAGAAGAGCATAGATGAGTGGTACTGCATTATCTGTGCATCTGTTTTTTTGCTCAGTTTCACATTTAACAGATAATACTGTGCAACTTCTATGGTGATAAAAGAACTGCCATTAACTATTAAATTATCACTCAAGTAACACAGATATACTCCATTTCTGAAAATCATGTGTTAATATTCCCAATATGCTTGAAAAAAATAATTAGAGGAAATGTAAGCAACCCCTGTGGAGGAGAATCCATCACCTTCTAAGGCAGCCCAAAGTCTCCTTAAGGCAGAAGTAGAGCACACAGTCTCCCGATTTCTAGCCTGGTGCTCTCAGACTGGCTCTCCAAAAGTAAGTGGAACTCAAGCAGGAAGAATATAATTGTACTAATGCCCTATTGTGGGTTTCTCAGTGGGATCTGGACTGGTTATGCTGGAACAGGACTCCAAATTAAATTTAATTTTAGTTTGATCTTTCCCAGATCTTCTTATATTCTTAGGAAATGTTATCTTGCATATCATACTTCAAAAATGTGTCTTTTCTTTACATTTACTTGGAACAAATTCATATGCCCTTATGGTATCATGTTCATTTGTAAGAATCTTTAAGAAAAAAAAATCTGTTCAATTGTGTCTGATTCTTGGAGACTGCCTGGACAAATCCTGGCAGTTTTCTTGGCAAGCTTTTTTTTAGAAGTGGTTTGCCATTGCCTCCTTCCAAGGGCCGAGAGAGAGTGACTGGCTCAAGCTCACACAGCTGGCTTTGTGCCTCAGGTGGGACTAGAACTCACGGTCTCCCGGTTTCTAGCCTGATGCCTTAACCACTATACCAAGCTGGCTCTCTTAATTAAATTAATTAAATTATATGGATATAATATATAATATATAAATATTAATTAAGTGATAATATATCCAAAATTGCCTTTAAAATTTATAGTCAACCATCATTTACTATAATAAAACCAAACCCTTAAAATGTCATTAAATTATATCCAAACTATTTAAAAAACATTATCACTGCTTGAAAGATGTTCTTTCTATGTGTTGCCTTTCAATCATGCAGCTAATTCATTAATACTTCTTAAACATTACATATTAGATTCTAACTCCCTTAGGATCATTTCTAGTCACTGTCATCAAAAGACTAGAATTCCCAGAAAATCAGCAGTAATACTGTTATCATCATCATCATTTCAGTTTTATCCTGCCTTTCTGCGTAAAGGGGATAGATAATTAATGACTTGCATTTTTTAGTACCCAAGCTAGGAAATGGTAGAACTACTGTATTCTGTAAGTTAAAAAGAAAAATCAATTTTGATTCTTAAAATTTTGTCCTTTTCTAAATTTTTGGACTCAGCTTCTGGGCGAGTTCCACAGGACATTGCAAATTGAAGCATTCCTGAAAACACACTGTGCCAATTTTCTTTACTCAGCTTTAGAATAAGCCAACTATACTAATTACTCATGAATTTTGTTTAGAAAATTCTAGAGCAAAATGTTGCATTTACTAACTCTACCTAGAGACATACTGCCAAGAGTTCACAGAACTTTGTATTTTGATAAAGAATGGGTCATATTGAAAATAACAGCCATGTAATAATGAAAAAATGCTGAAAGCATTCTTTGAAATCTTGAAACATAAATGTCTAAATTTATAAACAGTACATGGCTAGTGAGACAAAAGATGTGCAATGATATATGAAAAATGAGATTTTTGTCTTTTTGCTTTACTAGCAACTTAAAGAGAGAAAAACTATGTCCTGCAAAATACTGTACATATTAATATACTATAATAAATTACAACTCCTTTCATTGTATCATGAAAAAATTCATATAATATTCCATCTCTTCCACAGCTTTACTGACTTGAAAGCTGAATATTCAATACCAATCAAAGCAAATATCTGTAGCTCAGGGTTGAACTGTGGAGTCCTTGGGGTTCTCTGAGCCTTGTTGTTTTCTTGCAGACGTTTCATTGCCAGACTAGGCAACATCTTCAGCACGAACAGGGAGAGGGTCTTGCTCTCAGGTTATATACCATGGCTTGCCCTGCTTGTGTTGGAAGGGGTGTTGTTCTCTCCTTGGGAGTTGATTGGGCTGTTGTTTGCTGCTTGGCTGATTGCCTGAGTTAATAGTTCCTTGATTAGGGTGTATTGTGCTGTTTGATGGTTCATCTGGTGTTAATCCTAGTGCTGATTTTTGCATATATGAGTGTTGATTGCTGGCAAGGGAGTGTACTGATCTTTTGGCTTTTCTATTGTCTCTTTTGAATGGTATGTAACCGTTGTTTACCTCTATGTGTCTGTTGATGGCTGCTTGGTCTGAGTGCCAGGCTTCCAGGAATTCTCTGGCGTTTTTGGATTTGGCTTGGTTTAGGATGCTGTTTCCCAGTTGAAACTATGTTTGAGTCTGTCCATGTGTTGTGAGATTAAGGAGTTCTCATCGTGTCTTCTGACTGCTAGTTGGTGTTCATGGATGCGCTCTGCTAGTCTTCTGCCTGTCTGTCCTACATAGTGGCTGTTACAGTCTTTGCATTGTATGTTGTAAATAATTCCTGTTTTTTCTTCTTGGGCTATTGGGTCTTTTGGGTTGCTTAATATGTTTTGAAGAGTTTTAGTTGGTTTAGGTGCTATGGTGATGCCATGTGGTTGTAACAGTCTGTAGGTGGTTACTAGGGGAAAGTATGAAGTTCCAAGCCCCTTCTCTCAGCTCTTTGGAGGGAGAGAAAAGAGCATATTGTATACACCCAAAGCTCACTGCAGCTGTCTGTACACAAAGCACTAAAAAGGGTTTAACTTGCATGGATGTGCAGTCAGTGTATCTAGATTTGGATGGGATTTGAACTGAGAAATAAGTTTACACCCTCCATTATTCAGTTCTGCCTAAATAATTGAGAAATGATGCATTATTCTGATGCTTATGTGGAACTGACTGTTTATCTACTCACAATTTAACTTGAATGTTATGGCGACAAACTCCCCCACCCCACCATCCTCTGATTTATATTTCTACCAGAAATAGTGCACAGTAACATCCATTGTTGATTATTCTGGTTTTACAAACTTAAAATGGCTATTCATTGAGCATATGGACAACAGATGAATTCCAGGTAGCAGATAATCTATTAAAGGAAGGCAAAACAAATATCGTAAACCAATGCCAAATGGATTGCATGATTCTCTGAATATCATCCATAACAAACAATGAAAACACCTTGTAATATCTATAGGTCAGATAAATTTTGGCAGGTCCATGTGTACACTGAGGGCAAAGGGCTTCCTCACAAGGAAACTAAGGAATATGACTAAGCAACCAGACTAATGTGACTGGTCCCAAGCAGTCTTGGCTTTCTCAAGAATGAAAGTTACATTACCTGGAGTCTAAGATGCAGGAAAACTGTTATGTTGTCAATGTTTGATCAAGCCACAGAAAAACAAAGTACTATTAGAATAAATTAGAAGGTTGTTATGCCCTATAAATAGTAGTTCGGTGAATCTGCAAAAAATAGGCTGAAGTGCCCACCAGACTTTTTCTTCTATATATAAGTAATGGACCAATTTCTTCATTTGCATGATGGGGGAGAGGCATCTAAAAACACTGCAGGTGATGAAGCATATTTTATTTATTTACTAACTATAGTTATTAACTACTCCAATCTTACGACTCTGGGTGTTGTTCAACAAAGTAAAACAAACCAAAAGTAACACCAAGATAAAATAAGAAGCAATTAAAAATACAACAAAAATGTACAAGTACAGAAGAATGCCAGTATACCAATCAGCTAGAATTGAAAACCTGTTGAAAAAGGCTTTCACAATCTTCTTGTGAAGGAATGGTTTCACTTGAGCCACCAAGTCCCATGAATCCTGGATGGAGAACGAACTCTTTGCAAGGGTTTTTGTCATGTTCAAATCAGATGGATAGAGTTAACTGCGGCAAGGTAGTGCCTAATGCTTAATGTAACCCAGTGCTGCACCAAACAAGGCTTTATAATTAATGAGCAGAATTATGAATTGGACTAACAGGCTGGGAAATTCTGGGAGCTGAAGTCCACACATCTTAAAGTTGCTGAGGTTGAGAAACACTGCACTACACTGGATCAAAACTGAAAACTGAAAACTGAAAACTGAAAACTGAAACTGATCCTAACCTAACCTAACCTAACCTAACCTAACCTAACCTAACCTAACCTAACCTAGGACTGAGGATGTTCCAGCAGAAGCACCAGTGCAGTGTTGAGTCAAACAGCCCCTTGCATCAATTTTCTCTTCTATCCCTTGCTTTTATATTTAGATATTTATATGCTTTGATATCACTGCTGTAAAACACTGTAGAGGGAAGGGAAGAGGTAATGGCCTTAAGTAAATGACTCAGATAAGCCCCTCCTTGGTTCACACAAAGGTAAAGGGAGGGAGGGAGGAAGTGCATCCAGACTTGCAAGATTCTGTTTCTAAAGCTTTACAATAAAAGTAGTGCTGACCTACATGGCACAGATTTCCTTGTCTGGTGTACCGTAAAGGGCTGACATACACTATCAGCAGCTGTTCTACAAGCTCTCCAGCAGGGACTAAGCTGCTAAGCTGCCTGCTCCTTGAACTTAAAGAACAGAAGGATATGTAGGAAGAAGTGTCAGAGAACAAACTGAATTCAGGAACTGTTGGGACTCAAGTGATTGAAAAAGGAAAGCAATAGGAAAACAGTAGAGCTGAGCAAATTTTGCAGGGGCAGCTGATGGGAGACACTACTATCTGTAGGAAAAAACAGTAGATGGCAAAAATGGAGAAAACAGTGGAGCGGTTGTAGAAACAACTACATTAAAAAAAATCAACATAGAAAGGTTAGGGTGTGTGGTCATTTTCTGTTTATGCAATATGGAACTATAGTGTCCTAAATTCAGCAACAACGTTTTTGAGGGGGGGGGGAGCTATGCCACACACTTTAGGGGAGCATGGGAGAGGAAGGGGGCCACAGATGATAAAAGCAGCATTGCACTGAACTAATGCGAATTCCTTCCCTTTTCGACATGCACCACGACATTGCATACATGTACAAAAACAGCAGAGCTTCAGCAGTTTTGACTGAAGTGGTGGATCTTGCAGGTACCTCTGATGGAGGGTCAAAGATGGAGGTGTATGGCATACAGCTACATCAACTACTAATACAATGAAAATTACAGGTTTTGTCATCCCATGTAACCATTTGTTTGAAATGCAAAAGTATAAAGTGAGAGGTCAAACAGATCACCAGAAAAATTCAACAACAGGGATTCACTCTTTTTTACTTTTTTCCTTCTATTGCATCTTTTCTTTTCTTGGCATTTAAAAATGTTTTCTGCTTTGGGCCCTTGAGACTTTTGGCTGACTATTCAAGAGAAGAAATATTTTCTTAATTTAAACTTGTTTCCTTTTCAACTTTAATCCTGCTGTTGACAAGTTTCCCCTGAGTCAGCCTTTTGGGGTAGAATGCTTAGCCTCCTGAACACGTTTGAATAGATTTAGGTTTCCCTCCACGGATACAATTTTTAAATTTCTTCCCCTTCTATATGGCACTCTGATTTTATTATTTTGGAAGGGCTCAGAATTCACTAATTTTTGTTTTAGCATTTTGCTCATTTTCATTGATTAATATTTCAAGGAAATTAGACTTGTATCTAGATTTTCCGATTGCTGTCTTCTACTTTTCGTCCAAATATGGAAGAACCTGTCCCTGGAATCTCTGCTCTTTATTAAACATCTATAAAGATTTCCTTTCTTGTTTTAATATTTGGACTTAATTTCTATATTGTTGCAAATCTTAGAAATTGTGTTTAATTAACTTTGGTAATGGGAGTTCAGATGAGGCTAGAATCACATAATTAAACTGCTGCTAACTTTGCCATAGATTTTTTGCAGTTATTTCATGTGATGAATAGTCTTTGTCTTTCTTTTCTAGCAAATTTCACTAAAAATGAAAGTGAAATAATTTTTGTACACTGTAAGCTATGCATGTTACGGTGACCCCATCTTGTGGTTTACATCCGTAATTGTACTATCCCTGTTTAATTATTCCTTGCTTCACATTCTAATCATGCATATTCTTCTGAATTTTCTTTTTCCTATAATGCATATATTTATCCTGTGCACATATTTTCCCATTATACCCCTTACATAGTATGAATTCTTCCTTCATAGGATAGGAAATATCTAATACTTTTTCCCCCTGATGTTTTTTTAAACTCAATGTAACTTTATATAGTTTTTGGAGAAACATCAGGCAAAAAAAAACTTATTTTCATTTTTTTCTTATGATTTACATATTGCACACCATCAACCAACAGGAGTCTGGACAGTAGACTGACTTTATTCGTACTAAATTGTATGTATCATAACCTGTCTAGGTGCTGATGGGTTTGTAAAAAGTAAAATGTCACTCAGATTTGTCTCTAGTGGCTTCATGGATATGTCCTTACAGTTTTCTTTGATGCGTTACTGAATGGTTTTGCCAGTGCCTTCTTCTGGGATATTATTCAGCTTCCTATTCTAGCTTACATATTATCGTATCGTATTATCAAAAACCCAATTATTCAGTCATTTTGATTTTGAAGAAAATGGAAATTGGCAACCCAAGAATATTTCCTAAAGGATTTTACTGTTGGTTGATTGGCTGTTTTCCCTAAGACATATAAATGGGTACATCCTAACAAACTGATTCAGTTTCTATTGCTAGCTGCCAGCTTTGTATTACAAAGTACTGGAAAACCAAAATATATATTTCAGTGATCAGTGGTATTTAAAAATGTAAATAATTGCTCTGGCTAAAAAATGAACACAGTAACAAAGAACTCTGGAAAACCTTACAATGTAGGTTATATTTACCCAACCCACTTATCATAATTTTGTTAGCCTTTATGTTTTTACTAACAGAATAATTTCTCTGTACAAATATTTTATATTAATCTTTTCCCCATTTTCTTTTCTCACCATTACTTTTGTCCTTGGTTTATTTTATTTTTACCACTACGTTTTTTTTCCCCTCTAGTTTTGTTTCTTCAATTAAAAAACAAAAAACCCTACACATTACACTGAACTGCATGCTGACATTTAAATCTATGAGAAAGAACATCTTCACTTATCTAGAGAAAGAACTGTGCACTTTTTAAAAGATGCTCTACATAGGATTAAATATTTATTTATTTATATTAAAAACTGTAAACCGCTCAATAGCCAAAGCTCTCTGGATAGTTTACAACAAATAGCTAAAATAATTTCTAAAATTCTCTCTTCTGTGAAATCAACAGTCAATGGAGCTTATACACTTGCTAGTAAAAGTCAATTCTGTTTACTGCTTGGAAGACAGCAGGGATAGACTTTTATTATTAGGGTCATGTAAAACTTCTGCTCTAAGATTCCATGTACAAAATACTCGATTCCAGGCACAGACCTGGAACATGTGTGTTTGATCTAGACATGGAATGAAATGGGGAACATCTATGTTCCAGGCAGAAGTGTTCTGGTGTGGGGAAAATGGAAAAAAGGGAAAATCATTGGAGGAGGTGGTGCCTAAAGGTAAGTAAAACAAAGTAAGGCATGGAAAGATGGTGAGAAGGATGTGTGCTATTCACATCCATAGAACCTGACTTTGTGAAAGAAACCACCCACAAACCAGTATACAAGAACAAATCATGGCAACAGTATATTAGAATCTTGATTCCAAACCTCATGGAACTAATTTCTAAAATACACTTTTAATTTTTATTAATTTAATAAATAGCAACTGGAAAAACAACACAAACACTGGGCAAAAAGCAAAGCAAAGCAAAGCAATAGAATACATACATACAATTACACACATAGCAGTATAATCACCAACTCAGGTATGTTAAGCATTAATTTTGATTAATATTTTATTAACATTTTTAAATTAATTTTATTATTGCTGTTGCATATACTTTGCATTGAGGTGAGGGTTGAAGTCAGAATTTAAAAGGTGAAATTTAATATAGTGATTAAAATTAAAAAGAACAAACCAGAAAAAATGTGCCTATAAGAAAAAAATATTGAAGCAGAACCCCCCTTTGTTCTTTTTTATTCCTCCTTTTCTTTCCCCGCCACAACCGCTAACTGCTACTTAATTATTTTTATACTATGCTTTAAACTTCTGATATTATTACTCATTTCTGTTTAAATTGTTTAAATTATTTTAAGTTTCTCTTTTTCTTCAAAAAACCATATTCTAAATGTCATAACTTGCCTTGCTGTGTGATATGTTACATACAGTATGAGGGGGCCATTCCTGCTTGAATTTGATTAGACTTCTACTATGAATATATGCAGTAATCTTTTTCATTGCTGCATATTCTCTGATTTTGGTCTTCCAATTCTATTATCTATAAAGTTTCTCTTCCAGTGTTGTGCCAAATTGATTCTTGCCACTGTCTACATATATATATATATATATATATATATCAATAAATTCTGGGGCCATGCCTAATAAAAATATTTATGGCTTCAATTTAAGCTTTTCAGAACTTTCTGTATGTTTTCGTGTTGTAACTACTGAATTTTAGCCTCATTAGCTACTTCCAATTTAACAACTGGGTATACCAACCAATCACAGGTATATCCATGGGATCGCCCATCTCAAGGTATATTGCAGAAGCAGTCATGCAACACCTGGAAAGCATTGCCCTTCCCAAGTTCAAACCCAAAATATGAACCGGATATGTCAATAATACATTTGTTGTCCCTCCCCCCCCCAAAAAAAAAACAATTTGAAAGTGCACTTGAAATACTTAATTCCTCATGTCCAGGGACTAAGTTCACCATAGAGACTGAGAAGAAAACAAACCCCCATTCCTTGACATCCTCATCACTAAACAGAATAATGATGCTGGAAGCCCAAGTTTACAGTCCCAATTTTGGAATGGACCAAATTTTAAATTTGTGCAGCAATCATTCCACAGCTCACAAAAGCAGTGGCACCTTTATAAACAGAGCAAAGATATAATGCAGCTCATCAGCACTCAGAAAGGAAGAACTCCGCTACCTCCAAATACATTTAAAAAGAACATTACTTACCTAATTTCAAAAAATGGACTAGGAAATAAAACAAAGAATAGAAGGCTACCCCTACAACACTGCTCCCATACATAAAATATATTTCAAAACACACTAGCAGGCTCCTCCAACCTTTAGCCATCACATATTTCTATGCTACTGCAATAAAAAAAGATTCTCAGTGGCTTACATAAAGAGATGTTGACTTCAACCAACTGAGCTACTCAGTTCCTAAAGAGAACATGGCAGAAAGAAGGGCATTAGAAAAGAAAATAAATGGACAGAGAAAAGCAATGAAACAGAACTATATGAGAATGTAGTATATGATATTTGTGCCTGTAAGCTCTTTCTTGGTAGAATATCATGATTCATTATCCTATAGATGACAGATTTACAATTTATCATTTACAGTCTTTAAATGCATTATATATAAATATAATTAATTTAAAAATTAATTTAAAAATTAATATAAATGCTTTATGCTGAAAAGGCTATAGGCATATACCACAATTTAAGACTCATGGAAGTAAATCAACAAAAACTATACACAATGTTATGAAAGTAAATTTCCACTACTGGTCTTATTTGCTGGTGCTGGAGCATGGTGGAATAATTCTTTTTCCTGGTGGATATTTGGGCAGCAGAATGATATGACTGTACACAACCCATAAAAATGAGAAAAATGTTACTCACAGAAAGTAATATCCAAAAGTCTACATTAGCCATCTTTAAAAGGGAACTATTTTGTCATACACTTGGGTAGATTAGACCGACAATGTTCTGAAAATATGAACATGTAACAGAGATAGATCTCAGTCTCTGTAAAACTGAAATGTGAAAAACTGAATACTTGAATATAGACTATAAATCTATCCTGTATAGAAAGGCTTGGGCAATGTGCAGTCTGTATTCCACAATCCTTTTCTTCCTTAAAATAATGCCACTGAAAAAACTGGAACAAATTTGCACTCAGAATTGGAGAAAAGCTGAACAAGTAAAACAGTTGCATTAAATCTCTGATAGGTTGGATGCACCTATTAACTTTCCCTGCATGTATGTATGTATGTATGTATGTATATATATATTAAATGAAACCTAAGAAAAGAGCTGGACATCCTCTCTAGTGATGTCATCAACCCACTATTTTTCCATTTAGCAGTCAAAAAGTGGTGTTTTTTTTAAAAGGCAGCCCTGGTCACAAAAAAGTTGCACATTTCAGCGCTACAGAAGTAAATAAGCAGACATCAAAATAGAGATCACTTAAGTAATTTTGCTTGATCTAATACAGATGATATAATTACAATACTTCATAATTAAGGTTAGGAACAGGCTGAACATTTACAGACAACCATGAATATGTTTGAGAATGGGCAAAGAAAATTTAAAAGCTTGATTTATCAACATCAGTAGATTGCTCACATGAAAGATCACTTTTCCTCCTAAGAAGGTCAACACAATTCTAACACTGATATCTTCAGACGTTATAGCCTTTGTGGTTGGCAGATTCAGAATATTTTTACTGATTCAGGTTATTTTTCTGTTTGTTACTGTTTCTGATTTATTTATTTAGTTGGTTATCTTCCTGTATGAAATAAGTTTAGTATCTGTCTGCAAAATTTTCCAGCAATCATATATTTCTATTGTTAAGGCCAAGAAACCAAACATCAAAAATATCTGCCCTTTTAGAGAGAAGAGAACATGAATCCATTTCATTACTGTCATGCTGTGTTGAGAAAACAGAATTTTTCCAGAAGGGACTTTTTTTTTAGCCTGTACACAGCATTTAAAATGACAATTACAAGGCCAATATGCATTAATTGGCTTGCATTTAAAGACGACAGCAAGCTTCCTCTCTGAAGATAATAAATACAACAACATTTCCATCATCAGCACTTTGAGAATTAGTAAAAAGGGTAGAAGGCTTTAAGAATAACCTGTCACTTCAGGCCCTGAGTTCTAAATAATTAATTTACACAAAAATTACTACATTAAAATACAATTAAGCCAACCAAAGGCAGCATATGCAAACTTGAAAACAAGTTTTCACACTTGACTAGACTATCAAATGCATTTCTTGACATGTATACTGAATTTCATTTTCTTCTCTTTTGTTTCTCATTATTTTCTTTGGCACTCTCACTGATCAAAGAGGTTTGCTGAAAATGGTGTTGTCTTATTTTTCCTGCTGGGACTTTGCAGGTACTCTTTATACTATAATCTAATTCCATAAACAAAGGATTAGCTCATCAATGCTGGCTTAGGCAAATAGGAAGCACTGAGGAAGGAGAATACCATTATCCAATCACACATTAAAATCACACACACACGGACGCGTGCACACACACATACACCAGTAGAACTAAACTGTCCTTGTTTAAAAATGCACTTTTCAAATTGGATTCACCAGAAATGTCATTCTTTACTGTGATTCTAAGGATGAGTCTTTATATAACAAAAATCAAACTTTTTCACAAGTTTTAATTCTCAGTTTCTTGGCCAAAGTACAAATACAATACATAAATAAAACTTCTATTTTATATGTTATTTATATGTATTGGATATCACCCAGATTTGTGCTCCAAACATTTAAATGAAACTCACTTGCAAGAAACTTTTGTTCGGTCAGCCACCATGGTCCACTGCTGCTGATTTGTAGAAACCTCAATGTAATAGCTATAGCTCCTGTCATCACAATCCCAAAGGAGTAACCTGAAGGACAGATAAAGAATTCAACGGTCACCTCTCTCTCTGTGTATGTAATTTTGTATAAATAATTGGGTTTTTTAATTATTTGAGGATCATTTGCCATAAAGAACATGTACCGTATAATTTAGCTTTAAATCTTCAAGAGCAAAAAATTAAGTATACAGGCAAGCCTTTCAAAAACTAGGGAGATGTTTTTGATAATTTTGCTTTCTAAAATTATCCCACTTCAGATTTCATAACACACAGCAATGCAGAAAAAAAAAAACATTGAGCTTCTGTGCACTGGAATTATCAACTGGTTTTATGGATGTGGGGATTAGTGAGAGGTATTTTAAATTGAAGCTACTTGTTTCTTGATAGCAGATATACTTTTTAAACCTTGGTTTTCAATACCTTCAAGATGCCTTTTAAACAGACACATAGCCATGACAGTACTTTTATGAAGGTGGCCCTGAGACCTTCTCAGAATTGCAAATGTGCTCCCAGTCCCCAAAAGTAAGTAATTTGATACTTTTCTTCTGGGGAAAAAAAAAGCGGCTAACATACTGCCTGTGATACATATAATATGTTTTGTGACTTAATTTGTATATCATAATTTATATCAAACTCTTAGCAATATTTAACATGGCAGCTCTCCCCCATCCATTCATCTCATGATAAATAGAATTGTATATCTGCATACCTGGAAGCCCAATGACACTCAGGTGGGGAGACAGATAGATATAGATATATAGATATAGATATATAGAGAGAGAGTGTATGTATTGTACTATAGCATCCTGTAATGGGCTGTGAGAATAACTGTAACGGTTGCCTAATCCCAAATACTCAGTCTCACAAGCTCGGGCTTAAAGATAACTGATTTATTAAAGGAATAGTATGCAAATACAGAGAAAGCTGAGAATGAGCAAAAGCGCGCCAAATACAAACTTAAAAGCATTGCCTGTGAGCAAGTTCCGCCCCCATCCCTTGTCAGTGCATACCCCCTCCCAGGTGCTAGGAACCGTTAGACGCGCCTGGGAAAGTAACCTTGAGCAGGAGCGCAAACCCAAACATACATTCCAAACCCTCAAAACAACGGAGGGCGGAGGAATGGAAAAAGCCTGCCTGGGCGAAGTAACACGGAACAGGAGATGACATGTGAAACGTTACAATGTTAACAGAACACTGAAATGGGTAACATGACATATCGCCCCCCTCTCCAAAAGAATGCTATGGAGCAGGTTTGTCAGGATAGGCAGAGTGAAATTGGGCTACTAGGCGAGGTGAGAGTACGTCAGGAGCAGCGACCCATTCAGGATGAGGGAAATGTTTCCAACGAACGAGGTACTGCAAAGTGGAGCGCTGGCGGCGAGAGTCTAGGATAGATGTCACCTCGAAGTGTTGCTGGTTATCAATCATGAGAGGAGGTGGTGGAACGGGTTGAGGATGCCAGCGGTCCGACGGCAGGTAGGGCTTGAGTAAACTACAATGGAAAACAGGATGTAAACGTTTGAGGTTGTGAGGCAAAGCAAGTTTAAAAGTAACAGGGTTAATTTGTGCCACAATTGGAAAAGGACCCATGAACTTAGGGCCAAGTTTTTTAGAAGGTTGTGGGGACTTGATAAATTTGGTTGATAAGTAGACTTTATCCCCGACCGTAAACGATGGTTCAGGTGAGCGCTTGGCATCGGCATGGCGTTTGTAAGTAGTCTGGGCATGGAGGAGAGCTTGCTGAATGTTAAGCCATGAGTGTTTGAGAGAGTCGGCCCAGTCAGTGAGGGAAGCTGGCAGAGGTTGTGGATGGGGAAGGTCAGGAATAGGAACGAAATCGCGACCGAAAACTGTTTTAAAAGGAACTTGACCAGTGCTTTGATGAACAGCATTGTTATAGGCGACTTCTGCAAAAGGGAGTAAGTCGACCCAATTGTCTTGCTGGTAATTAACAAAAGCTCGGAGATATTGTTCCAGTGTAGAGTTAACCGCCTCTGTAGAGCCGTCCGTCTCCGGATGCCACACGGTGGATAGGGCTTGCTTGGTGCCTAGAAGTTTCAAAAATGCCCGCCAGAACTGTGACGTAAATTGTGTGCCCCTGTCACTCACCAAACGGGCGGGGATACCATGGAGGCGGTACACGTGGACGAGGAAGAGGCGTGCCAGCTGTTGTGCGGTGGGGATAGAAGCGCATGGGATGAAATGGGCTTGCTTCGAGAAAAAATCTTTGACCACCCAAATGACTGTTTTACGTTGACTAGGGGGTAGATCAACGATAAAGTCCATGGATATGTCCTGCCAGGGGACAGATGGGGTGGCGACAGGTTGAAGGAGACCCTGAGGTTTGCCCGTTTTGCGCTTTGTTGCTGCACAAACAGGGCACGATGCGACATAAGTTTTAATGTCTTTAAGCAATGTTGGCCACCAGAATTGCCGGCGAACAAGGTGAAGAGTTTTTAAATAGCCAAAATGTCCAGCCAGCTTGTCATCGTGGCAGCGCTGGAGTATCGTTTTTCGCAAAGCATCGGGTACATAGAGACGATCGTTGTGCCAGGCAAGATCGTCGGTGAAAGTTAGAGTGTTTCGATTAGTTTGTAACCAAGTATCTGTTTTAAGGTGGAGAAGCAACTGTTGTTGCAAATCTGAGGGAATTGACAAGACTGGCGAGCGGCTGGGAGGTGGAGCGGCTGGAGGTTGTGTTTGCTGCGCTCGCGTCTGACTGCGCGTCACCGCTGCTAAACTTAATTGTTTTTCAGTCCAGACGGTTCCTTGGACCGTTGGCCCTGGGCCAGCATCTTGGGGTCGGCGGGAGAGCGCATCAGCTAAAAAGTTTTTCTTGCCTGGTATGAATTTAAGGGTGAAGTCAAAGCGGCTGAAAAGCTCAGCCCAGCGAAGCTGTTTGGGGCTAAGTTTGCGACTGGTGCTTAGAGCTTCCAGGTTTTTGTGGTCAGTCCAGACTTCAAAAGGGTTGGAAGTCCCTTCTAATAAGTGTCGCCACGTTTCTAAAGCAGTTTTTACAGCAAAAGCCTCTTTTTCCCAAACATGCCATCTCCTCTCTGTTTCGGTGAATTTGCGGGAGAGGTAAGCACAGGGTTTTAAGGCGCCAGAGTGGTCAGATTGTAGCAAGAGTGCTCCAATGGAAAAATCAGAAGCATCCACTTGTACAACGAATGGTTTAGAGGGGTCTGGATGCTGTAAAATTGGCTCTGTGGTGAAGATTTGTTTGAGTGCTTCGAACGCCTGTTGACAGGTCGGAGTCCATTTAAGGAGCGCTCCTGGGTTCTTTGAACGTCGCGTATCCCCCTGTCCTTTGGTTTTTAACAGTTCAGTAAGGGGGAGAGCGATTCCAGCAAAATTTTGGGCAAATGCCCGATAAAAATTGGCGAATCCGAGGAAACTTTGTAATTGTCTCCTGGTACGGGGAGGCTCCCATGCCACAATAGCTTCCACTTTTGCAGGGTCCATTTCAATGCCCTTAGCGGAAATTCGATACCCTAGATAATCAATGTGTGACTGATGGAAGGCACATTTTGATAGTTTAGCATACAACTCTGCTTTTTTCAATTTAGCCAGCACCTGACGCACCAAGTGGATATGTTCTGACATGGTTTCAGTATAAATCAATACATCATCCAAATATACCAGTACCCCCTTAAATAGGTGGTCATGCAAGACCTCATTGATTAGCTGCATAAAAACCCCAGGTGCTCCCGATAAACCAAAGGGTAAGACTTTGTATTGGAAAGCCCCGAGAGGACAGTTAAACGCTGTTTTCCACTCATCCCCTTCCCTTATGCGAATACGAAAATAGGCTTCTCTCAAATCCAGTTTTGAGAAGATTTTGCCTCTGGCCAGATGTGATAACATATCTTTGATCAGGGGCAAAGGATATTTATTTAATATTGAGACCGCATTGAGCCCGTGGAAATTGGTACACAGCCTTAATGACCCATCCTTTTTTGGCCTGAATAGAACAGGGGCTCCTACCGGGGAGTTAGCAGGCTCAATGAAACCTCTACCCAGGTTTTTGTCAATGAACTCCCTTAGCGTAGTGAGCTCTTTGGGAGACATGGGGTATATTTTTGGGTGAGGTAACTTTACATTTGGTAAGAATTCAATGGCACAGTCCGTTTTTCGGTGGGGTGGCAAGCGATCTGCTTCCTTTTCCCCAAATACCTCAGCAAGATCCTGATACTGACTGGGCAGTCCCTCAAGCGGTTGAAGCGTTTGTACAGTAGTATACGCTACCCCTCCACCCTCCATGTCTTCCAGTAGATCTTTTTCGGGTACCTTGTAAAATCCATCCGCAAAAGTCACAGTTCTATGTAGCCAGTTGATAAAAGGATTTTGTTGTACAAACCAGGGCATACCTAATATAACCAGAGGACCCCCCACTGGAGCTACAACGAAGGGCAGTTTTTCCTGATGGGATCCCATCTGCAAGGCGACTAGCCCTGTGGAATGAGTGACTGCTTTCCCTCCCGCCGTAGTTCCATCCAATTGGGTGAAGATCATAGGTCTTGGCAAAGGGAACGTGGGTAGTTCCAGAGCCGCTACGACATCAGGGTGCATAAGGGAATGGGAGCAGCCTGAGTCGAGCATGGCCCAAACTTCCACAGTTTTGGTTTTTGATCCCAGTTTAACTTTTACAGTCAGTGTAGGGAAGTTTCCACTCACCGAATCGTGGTTACGCCCGGTTTCTTCCACCTGCCCTAGGGCGCCCTTCAGGGCAGGTGGTAGGCTTTTCCCGCCGGCTGTTCAAATTGCAATTCTTCTTCCTCTTCTCCGAAGGGTAGTCCTGGTGGGTCCAGTTCTGTGACGGCAGCTTTCAGTTTCCGCGGCAGAGCAGGCGACTTCACTGCAGGTTTCATCTGTCGTTCTTCTGGACGGCGTCTGGGGTACGACGTGGCTCGATGTCCTTCTTTTCCACATCTCAGGCATTGACCTTTGGAGAACCGTCGTTCCCTTTCCTCTTCCCAGGCTTTTGGTTTGGGGCGGCTGGCAAGTCCAGTCGTGCGCGCTCCTCTGGCAAGTCGGGATTGTCTAAGCTCTTTGGTATGGGCATAGGTTTGCAGGGCATTTTCTGCGCTGCCCGCCAACTGAATCCACCCGTATAGCGTCTTAGGATCGTCTCTTCCTAGTGCCCAACGAAGGATTTCTGGTTCTAGCCCCTGCTTAAACATTTCAATTAAGGTTGGCTTAGACCAGTCTTCTACCTTCCCTGATAAAGCTTTAAATTCCAGCGCATAATTGGCAACTGAGAGGGACCCTTGGTAGAGCTTCCTCAGGGCGTTTTTAGCTGTCTCTTGGGCTAGAGGGTCTTCAAAATGCTGTTTAAGTGCCCACAAAAAGTCATCGAAGTCCTCTAACTCTGTTGCCTCGGTCTGGCACAGTTGCACATACCAATCAGCTGCCCTCCCTCTCAGTTTGTTGGCAATAAAATTGATTTTGCCGTGTTCTGACCGAACGTTCCGGCCCCAATCCTCCATATAATGCTTAGCATTAGTGATAAAGAAGGAGAGTGTGGTGGGATCCCCATCAAACTTCACTCCAAACGGTGGGAAGTTTCTTACCGGCTCAGCTGGCTGTGGCGGTTCCGTGAATGTCAGCGTACACCGAGCCCCCATGGGTGGCCGATCCCTAGGAGGTCTTGCCTCTCGCCCCCCCACCTGACGGGATGATCGAGTCTTGCTTCTTCCCCTGGGTGGCAGGGTGCTATGCCTTGGGTACTGTGACGGCTCTTCCTCCCAATCTTCTGGGGTGGGCTCTGCACCCCTGGAGAGATCCTTAAGGATTGTCACTATTAGATCCATTTTGTCCTCTAATGCTCTCATACAAGCAGGAGTGACCAGCTCTTCCAGGGGTTGGTTGGTTACCACCACCCTTGGTGACAAGGGGACTTCGGGCTCCCAGGATAGTTGTGGAGACCCCCTCCCAGGTGCTCTTTCCATTACAGTTTTGTGTTCACTCCTGAGGCTCTCCTGCATGGATATCAGCAACTCATCTAATTGGACATCCCGCATCTCCCGACGTGCCGCTCTTTGCGCTCTCGAGGTTAGCGCTGGCCGGATCCTTGCCGACTCCTGCTCTTCCTTGCTCCCTTCACTTGCGCGAAGCTGATGTTCGGTCATCGCTAGCGTTCCCTCTTATCCAACGATTGGACGGGGCTAGCGGAAGATGGTTGAAATGATTCTCAGCTTTATGTAACGGTTGCCTAATCCCAAATACTCAGTCTCACAAGCTCGGGCTTAAAGATAACTGATTTATTAAAGGAATAGTATGCAAATACAGAGAAAGCTGAGAATGAGCAAAAGCGCGCCAAATACAAACTTAAAAGCATTGCCTGTGAGCAAGGTCCGCCCCCATCCCTTGTCAGTGCATACCCCCTCCCAGGTGCTAGGAACCGTTAGACGCGCCTGGGAAAGTAACCTTGAGCAGGAGCGCAAACCCAAACATACATTCCAAACCCTCAAAACAACGGAGGGCGGAGGAATGGAAAAAGCCTGCCTGGGCGAAGTAACACGGAACAGGAGATGACATGTGAAATGTTACAATGTTAACAGAACACTGAAATGGGTAACATGACAATAACCTTGGGAGACAGGAGGAGGAGGACTCGCAGCCTAGACAAGTCAGATCAGAGATATCTCAGCCCACAGAAGGAATGGGGTCGTGGAAAGTGTCTCAGAAGGGACCCTCCCTAGTTCTCTGAAAAGTAAAGGCGAGGGAGAGGAGAAATGCTTTCAGACTTATAAGATTCTGTTACTGTAACATTACAATAAAGGTAGTGTTAGTACTCATAGTTTTGGTTTCATGTCTGGACTACCAGGCAGTCTCCATTCTGAGAGCTGTCACATCCTAAAACCATAAGAAGAACCCTCCTGTATAAGACAAAGATCCATCTAAACTATTTTATGTCCCACAGTAGCCAGATGCTCTGGAAAGACTACAAGAGGAAAAGCCCATTCCTACTGGGCCGCCTATATGCTTCTTTAGATCCTGGAAATAGTAAATAGCAATGGATGAATTTTAAAGCTATCAAAATTATTAACCATAACAGCCTTCATAATTTAGCTCATTAGACATGCTAGAACATTCTTGTGGTAGATAACACCCTTCCCTAATATCTTGGAATTTCCTATTTTTTAAATTCAGAAAGCAATGGCGTGCTTGAATAAATGGCCACCTAATAAACAAATCTTAATTAAAATGTATTAAATATATATGTTATTTCCACCATTATGAAGCATGTTTTCAGTGTCTGCAATAAGTAGCAAAAATATCTTTGGATATCAGATTTTCTGCATTAGATTTCAAGTGTAATTTAACTACAGATTTTTATTTTACTCAAATAATTATGATTATTTCTCTACAGGCAGTTATAGCAATCTTCTTAGACTATATTTTATATGATGAATCACCTCCCCTCATTGGAGTCATCTTGTCTGCTTTCAACTGCTGGAAAAAAGTACTGCTTCTACAAATCATTTCTTTCTTCACTAATAGCCATCTCAGATGCTTTGTTTTTAAGCTTAAGGATTGTTGTAAGGGTTGGTGCTACCTTTGCTTTAGGAAAGAACCCTATTAATTTCAAAGAAAATAACCACCAATTCAAAACTGGGCTTATTTTATAAAAATATTACTCCTATATCACAAAAATAATAAAAAACGTCATTCTTCAGATCTGTAAATCTTTTAACATTGATTAGGCTGACAAACAAGATTTTATAGAACCTTCTATATAATCCTAGGGCATTATTAATAAATAATTTCAGAAGCTAAAATAAAAGACCTCTGAAAGAAGAGACTTTTAGTTCTCATTAATGCTGAGCTTCTGCAAATTAAAAATTTAGAGCTGTATCCATTAGAACTCCCAAAAGCAGCATTCCACATTTGGTTAGAAGAAACATCCAGATATCTAGAATTCTGCTTTCTCACTCACTGGCTTTTTGTTTAGCACAGATGTCCTTTGGTTGCTTTAAGCAAAGCTGTAGCTAACTCACTTATTAAAAAATCTGTCAACTTAAGGACAGAATCTCAGACGTCTGTTGAGCTTATAAACGTAGTTGTAAATCAATGCGGAAGTTTTAATTATAGGCTAAATCTTTTGAAGAATTACAAGTACTGAGACAAAAACATGTAAAAAAGGTAAAGAATCTAATTAGATTTTCCAATGAAATCATTTTTAACACTGGGGACTCTCTGCAGTTTCCTTGATGATCTGTCAGAGTAATAGGAAGGATATCAAAATTCAATTATTTTGAATTGTACAACACTAGGTAATACAATTTTTGCTCCTTAATGTTGTTTATTCGTTTAGTCGCTTCCGACTCTTCGTGATTCATGGACCAGCCCACGCCAGAGCTTCCTGTCGGTCGTCAGCACCCCCAGCTCCCCCAGGGACGAGTCCGTCACCTCTAGAATATCATCCATCCATCTTGCCCTTGGTCGGCCCCTCTTCCTTTTGCTTTCCACTCTTCCCAGCATCAGCATCTTCTCCAGGGTGTCCGCGTCCCTCAATAAAACAGAAATAGATGTTTTTCTGAAACTCCCTGGCTTTTTCCATTATCCAGCGGATATTGGCAATTTGGTCTCTAGTTCCTCTGCCTTTTCTAAACCCAGCTTGTACATCTGGCAATTCTCGCTCCATGAACTGCTGAAGTCTACCTTGCAGGATCTTGAGCATTACCTTACTGGCATGTGAAATTAGTGCCACTGTTCAATAGTTTGAACATTCTTTAGTGTTTCCCTTTTTTGGTATGGGGATATAAGTTGATTTTTTCCAATCTGATGGCCATTCTTGTGTTTTCCAAATTTGCTGGCATATAGCATGCATTACCTTGACAGCATCATCTTGCAAGATTTTGAACAGTTCAGCTGGGATGCCGTCGTCTCCTGCTGCCTTGTTATTAGCAATGCTTCTGAAGGCCCATTCAACCTCACTCTTCAGGATGTCTGGCTCTAGCTCACTGACCACACCGTCAAAGCTATCCCCGATATTGTTATCCTTCCTATACAGGTCTTCTGTATATTCTTGCCACCTTTTCTTGATCTCTTCTTCTTCTGTTAGGTCCTTGCCATCTTTGTTTTTGATCATACCCATTTTTGCCTGGAGTTTACCTCCAATGTTTCTAATTTTCTGGAAGAGGTCTCTTCTCCTTCCTATTCTACTGTCTTCTTCCACTTCCGCGCATTGCTTGTTTAAAAATAATTCCTTATCTCTTCTGGCTATCCTCTGGAATTTTGCATTTAATTGGGCATATCTCCCCCTATCACTGTTGCCTTTTGCTTTCCTTCTTTCTTGGGCTACTTCTAGTGTCTCAGCAGACAGCCATTTTGCCTTCTTGGTTTTCTCTTTCTTTGGGATGTATTTTGTTGCCACCTCCTGAACAATGCTGCCAACTTCTGTCCAGAGTTCTTCCGGGACCCTATCTACTAAGTCCAGTACCTTAAATCTATTCTTCACCTCCACTGCATATTCCTTAGAAATATTAGTGAGCTCATATCTAGCTGATCTGAGGGTCTTCCCTAATCTCTTTAGTCTGATCCTAAATTGTGCAAGAAGAAGTTCGTGATCTGAACTACAGTCACCTCCAGGCCTTGTTTTTACCGACTGTACAGATGTCTGCCACCTTTGGCTGCAAAGGATGTAATCAATCTGATTTCGGTGTTGTCCATCTGGTGAAGTCCATGTATAAAGCCATCTCTTAGGTTGTTGGAAGAGAGTGTTTGTGATGCAGAGTGAATTGTCTTGGCAAAATTCTATCAGCCTATGTCCTGCTTCGTTTTGTTCTCCCAGGCCATGCTTACCTGTAATTCGAGGTGTCATTTGACTGCCCACCTTAGCATTCCAGTCTCCTGTGATGAAAATAACATCTCTTTTAGGCGTGTTGTCCAGTAGGTGCTGCAGATCCTCATAGAACTGCTCTACTTCAGCTTCTTCAGCATTTGTGGTTGGGGCGTATATTTGGATCACTGTGATGTTAGATGGCTTGCCCTGAATTCGAATTGAGATCATTCTGTCGTTTTTTGGGTTGTATCCAAGCACTGCTTTAGCCACTTTACGATTAATTATGAAGGCTACTCCATTTCTTCTGTGGTCCTCTTGTCCACAGTAGTAGATCTGGTGGTCATTTGATGTGAAGTGGCCCATTCCAGTCCATTTCAGTTCACTGACGCCCAGAATGTCTATCTGTAATCTTGACATCTCACCAATAACCACATCCAATTTGCCCTGGCTCATAGATCTTACATTCCTGGTTCCAATGGTGTGTTGATCCTTAGAACATCGGATTCGCCGTTCACCACCAGCACCGTCGGCCGCTAGCCGACCTTTCGGCTTTGAGCTAGCTGCGTCATCACGTCTGGGGCTAGTTGAGCTCATCCTCTGTTCCCCCCCAGTAGCATTTTGACCATCTTCCGACCTGGGGGTCTCATCTTCCGATGGTATACCGACATATCTCTGGTTGTACTGATCCATTTAGTTTTCACGGCAAGAATACTGGGGTGGGTTGCCATTACCTTCCCCAGGGATCGCATTTAGTTTGACCTCTCTGTCATGACCTTCCCGTCTTGGGTGGCCCTTCACGGTTTAGCTCATGGCATCATTGAGGTGCTCAAGCTCCAGCACCACGACAAGCTAACGATCCTTTGCTGAAGTTGCTCCTTAATAGCTTAACTAAAAACCAGCTTAGCAGGTGAGGGTCTCAAAACAAAAAGATTATGCATATATGGTTCATTTATATAAAGATCAGAATGGTTGATCATTACTGAATATTTACCCGGTGTTAACAAAATGGTAGGTACTGTATGCAATGCTTAAGGCTATTTTAGTTCCTTGGAAGTATATCAATTCTGTAAGACAATAAATATTCAGTAAGGTAAAAAATGCAATTTCTCCCAAAATGTCATGATGAGGATAAAGTGTCTCGTAACTGGTTAAAGATAACTGATTTATTATAGCCTAAATTTTTGTGAAGAAGAATAATCTGATATGTAAATGTTTTCCTCAGTTGACAGGTGTGTATACGCATAGGTTAAAAATGAGTAATTCGTAAAATGCAAATAAATAGATAAAATGAATAAAGTAAAATGCAAAATCCAAACTCAGTAACAATTCAATTAAATGTTAAATATATGCTGAATAAATATATTAACCATTCACAAGAGCAACAATTAAATGAACACCTGCCACTTTCAAAGGAATGTTGTGGTATATTAAATTATTTTTCTACTAGTTTCTGAATGATATTATTCCTTCACTGGGAGCAATATGCATAATACTATCTATTCGTTATGATGAACTTCAGCCATTCTTTGGTGGAAAGATGGAACATAAATCTAATAAATGAAGTGTGCAACAGCTTTTGCCATGCTAAAGATATTAGATATTTTGCTAGCCAACTTGCCCTATGGGGCAGAGCAAACTCAGCCAGCTCACTTTCTTCAATATCTAGAACATTAAACATTTGCCTCCGTAGCAGCAACCTTGTTAGCAGTTCATTAATTGAAACAAATAACAATGATCATAATAAAAATGTGATAGCATCTATGTACATTTTAGTAAGACTCTCTGAGCCTATTACTTTAAGGAGAAAACATGTACCTGTTAAAGAAGTGAAGCACAAGAGCTGTACCTTAAAAATGAGGGCAGTCATAAAATTAATCTTCCTTGGTTAATAATTTATTTATTTATTATTTATTTATCAAACTTTATCAGCGCCCATCTCCCCTACACGGGGAGACTCTGGGCGGTTTACAATAAAACAGAATTAAAATTCAGAATGATTACAAATACAATAATACAATAAAAATAGAAATATAATAGAATCTAAATGGCTAAGAGTTCTTAATCAGTCCGTGAGTGTATAGGTCCATCAAAAATCACTTTAGGGCGCTAGCCATCCCCAGGTATGACTGTTCCCCCTCCCATTCCAAGCCTGCTGACAAAACCAGGCCTTTAGTCTTTTTCGGAAGTCCAGGAGCGAGGGGGCCTGTCTCTCCTCTGGGGGAAGGATGTTCCAAAGGTGGGAGCTACTGCAGAGAAGGCACATTTCCGAGACCCCGCTAGATGGAATTCTTTTACAGTCAGGATCTGTAACATGCCCTCCCTGCATGACCGGATGGGGCAGGTTGATGTAATAGGGATGAGACGGTCCCTATTAATAATCCCAGGTCTATACTATGGTTTGTTGAGTATAATATTTCTGTCCCCATCCTAAAGTATATACTGTATGTGATTGACTTAGTGTGTATCTGTGAATGTCTGTTTGTATTCTTGATATTTTTCATCAGCAATATTTGGCACTTCTATCCCTTTCTAATATTCTGCAAGGCCCAATTTACTTTCAGATTGCATTTACAAGTGTTACATGTATCAGAGGTCCCGCTTTTTATAGTTTGTCTTTGGACCACTAATCCTGCTAGGTTGTCTGTTTCCAGAAATAGAATTTTTATTTCTGTTCAATATTGTCTAATTATTCTGAAGAGGCAAGTTGAGATGCTGAGAAAATACCCTGGAATAATGTTTCCTGAATACTTGAGCACATAAATCTTTCCAGTAATTCTACTTAAGATAAATTATATACTTTGTAAACTGCCTTTTCTTTCCTTTATGAATAATGATAAAAATCTCTAGGGTTCTCTGTATCAAGGATGAAAATGGAACATTTTAATCTCCCACTGAAAAACCTTTCTGAAATTTTATGTGCTAATTGTGCTTCAGTAAAGTGTGTCAGACTTTGCACCAGGCATGGCAATAAATCTTGGCTCTCCAGATGTTTTACCCTGTATTCAGGAAGTTGCTTATAGCAGTAGCTCACAAACATGACAATGCTAGATAAGTTGTTTTACTGCAGACAAGACACAAGCCATATATGTGCAGAAATCAAGCTTTATATCTGTTTGCTCCAGAGTTTGAATTCAAGGCATTTTCTTCCTGCCTTTACCAGTACATGAAATTTGGCCTTGAGATCGGTAGATAAACTCCTTAGTGTTTATAGAAAAGTTCTGTCTAGCTGGAAAACCAGTAGTCCATGCTTTATTAATTTCATCCTTTACCACTAGAGATTTTCTTCTCCCCTCCACCTCTTAGACTGAATGCGTAAGATGCTTCTTCCCCTTCCTGCATTCAATCATGGGTAGCTGGAAGGCATTGTGCCCTTTCTGTTTCTTCTTCTTTGGCTGAAGCTAATGAACTCTCTCCCCTTTCTTGGGCATTCTACTTCTCCCTCTCTCTGAACAGGAAAGGACATCAGAAATGAAGGGATGTCTCTGTTTCTTTGTCATGATGTTCCCTTCCATTCTAGGATTCTCAATCTGTTACTGTCACTGTCTCTCTCTTGGTAGTTGTTCAAATGCCTCCTCCCTAAATGTCCTCCTCCCCCTCAGTGACAGAACTGTTGGCAGGTGATGAAGCCTGAGTGTTCAGTCAGCCAGGTGATTTAGGCTTCCAAGGGTATGGAAAATGGAACTGCCAAAGTAGGTGAGAGGAGTGTACATCATCTGCTACTTCCCATGAGCATTTTGTATCTGGGTAGCCTTTCTGGTGAACCAGATATTCCAATTTGCCTTTGCTGTACTGACAATCCAAAATACATTCCACTTCAAATTGTTTCTCTCCTTCAAGTTGGGAGGGAATGGTGGGTCAGAAGTGCATAAGGGGGGTATCAAGAAGGAACAATAGAAAATGGGATGTGCTTTTAGTGTGGCTGGAAACTACAGATAAAGGCTACAAGACTTATTTGTGCAGTTATGAAGAATGGCTCAATAAGGTTGGCTTCCAAATTTGTAAGTAGTTTGAAGAGAAGAAATCTGATAGAAAGCTGGATGTGGTCTCCAACAGCAGCAGGGACAAGGAGTTTCCTGATAATAATGGCCAGCACAGCAAATGTAGGGATCTTTGACATGATCTAGCTGATCCTTTAGAAAATGCTAAGCAGCTAGCAGTTCTTGGAGAAAATGGGAGGCTTCTGGACTGTGGAGAGCTAGGAAGCATTTGGCAGTGGGCTTAGATGGTTCCTGTAGGTTGCCTGAAATGGTGACACCTACCTGAGCCAACATGTATGTGCTGAGTATGGATTTAGTTGGATAGGAGAGGAACCCTCTTTCTAACCCCAAGAACCAGATGTTTAGAGCAGGGGAAGGAGTTCAAGCATTTATTGGAGGTCAAATGAAGGCTATAAGATACGTAATATTCTGGCTTACATGAAAGCATCAGCCTACTTGCTCTGAGAACTATAAATGTAAGTTAAATTAAGAAAAGAATTGTGCCCATCCGATCTGGTGCTGTATGAGCCTGTAAGAAGTCTGTAAATGATTCAAATTCCTGATGACCTTGATAGGCTATCCCAACCCTTGGAGAATATCCCAGTTATAGAATTTGCTGGTACAATCAAGAATCCATTGTCCTCTCAGTGATTAGGAATCATCCAGGTGTTGAGGCTGTAAAGCAGTCCCAAACCATAATACTCCCACTACCATGCTTTGCAACTGGTTAAGATTGTTTTGTTAGAATGCAGTGTTTTGTTTTCTCCAAACATAACATTTATCATTAACGTCCAAATGTTTCAATCTATCTTGTGCCGTCAGAAGAGCAGATCTGACAGCATTTCCAGGAGCTGAGAGAGAGAGCAAATCTGGGGTCACTGAAGTCAACATGGCCAGCACAATGGCCACTATTACAAAAAAGGAGGTATGGCAGATCATCTGAAGGATGCCTCCTTAGCACTTTGGTAGCTGCCACATCAATGTCGTTCTAGGCAGGGCAGCATTCTCACTATCGTCCAATTACATTAAAAACCTTCCCTCTATATTCCGCAGTTTGAAATATAAATTCACAACATCAATATACAGTATATAATTTTTCAGTGCCAAGCATTTTGAAATATAAACATTATTTTGTCCTTCATTTATGCCAATGCCTTCTCATATCTGCACCATACAGCAAATCATGAGAAACCAAAGAAAGCATAATTCCTTGCACTGAACTGAGTTTATTTTATCATAAGGAAATGAATTTCCTTTTTTATGTCTCTCCATCTCAGGAGTACTGTGATGGAGCACTTTTGTTTTTAAAAGATTATAATAACTTGCATATGTAGAAAAATCTTAAATTCCTTTTAAGAGTTGAGCCTTTTGAAGTAGCCCCCAAATCTTTATCACATATCTTTAAGAAACCTGAATATTTCAGTTTTCCTTCCCAAAGACATCTGAGCAATACACATAGTTATCTTCTTACTTTATTCCACAGATAATAATGTTATCCTCCTCTGACCACCACCACCCCACCAAAAATAAACAGATACAATTAGAAGGGAGATAGCAGTTGGTATGAAATCATATAGTGAGTTTCATGGATGGCCAGGAACTTTAATCTACTTTTCTCCATTTAGCACAGGAACATTTCATTTTGTTCACATTGACTCATAGGTAAATTTGAGGAGATAAATAAATATTTAATCAGCTCAAGGCTATGCAGATTGTAAAAATCATGCAGCAATATAAAACAAGACAAATTGGAGGTTCTCTGATTCTGATGCTATCCTCAGCACAGAATAAATTGACTGCCCTCAAGTTATATCACTATTTTCATATCATATGTATGTATGTATGTGCATATACACACTCGCTTGCTTTTCAAGTAAGGTTTTGTATGTTAAGGTTTTGTATGTTCTGTATGTTTCATGCACTATCAGTGCATGAAAACTATGAACTTTTCACAGCAGCTATCAGGAGGCATGAATTCTCATTAACTATTTTTACATGAAACTATTTTTACATGAACTATTTTTACATGAAAAAAGAAATCTTCTTACTGAATTGATCCGATCATGTATGGCTGCGCCAGCTGTACAACAATAGCACCACTGCCTAGCTGATGGCACGTATACCCAGAATCCCAGTCATAATTCTTTGTGTCGCCATTCAACAAAGCATTGCGGCTACGGCTCACGCCCTCAATCACGCTGGCACAATCTGCAACTGTTGCAACATTCTCAGTGGGAACTGAAAATTAAAATACAAAAGAAATCAAAGACAGGCACAGGCAACTCAGTTCCATCAGTTTCTCTATCTGGGGAAGAATAAAAATAAGCAAAAATGTTGCTAGCACAGGAATGCATGGATTACATTTCAGAGGAAAGATTAAAAATGAATAAGCAATGAGTGAATTTTATCAGTGAAGTCCAGAAATCCTTTAACTTCAAAACAGTTATAGAACAAAACATTCAGCAAATATGTATTTAGACATATTGTAACAATCACTTTGGTTAACCAACTTAATGTATGCACTACAAAGCCCATAATCAAGAATTGTTTTGAAGAAGTGGATGAGGCTAAATAGGCAGCCAATGAGAGAAAGAAAGAGACCAATAACCATCATAGCAGATGGGCAATAGACATAGCCACAACACAAGTGCGGCTGTTAAGAAGTCCTCCTTTTTCTGTTACTTTCCAAGCATCTGAAGGGTCAATAAATTTCTACTAAATTAGAACATACATTGTACAAATAAAGAGGTGATATAGCATAAGTTCATCCTATCTGTACAGCTTTTAAAAACTAATTCAAGATCTAGAAGATGCAGCACAATTAATACTCTGTTAACTCATCTTATTTTTCTGACATTTTTAATTGCTATTATGTACCTGAGGAAATTAAGAGGATTTCATTCATAAAAAAAATTAATTAACTTGTTCAAATGTGTTAATGCATGTTTTGATTTTAAGGTGTACCGAAAACGTGGCTTCACTGTTTAACTATTCTGTTATCTGTATCAACACAAATAAAATGTATTTATTAAAATGATCTTTTGCTCTACTTATGAGGAACATTATCCAAGATGTTTCTTAAAACATGCTAAGGAAAAGCATGCTACACTATTTTACACAATAGGATATTAGAGATCAATCAAATAATTTCAGCACACAGAAGGACCATGCTGTTTCTGTTCCCAAGACAGGGTTGCCACTCCCCATTCTGAATGTTCATTATTGTCTTTCATATCCACCTGATAAATGTATTAAAAACACCATCTGGAAGGGATGTCACTCTGTGCAGCGTTTCAGGGTTTTTTTGGGGGGGGGGTTCTCTTGGCTTTTCCCTATGGTATTTCTGTCTCAATTTGTGTCACTTTCTTTATAAAAATGCACTACCAGAACCAACACTGTAATGCTTCTGATTTTTTTCGTCCTTCAACTAAATATTACATGTGACACATATTATAAGATGAAAAACAGGATAGGAATTGCATTTCTTTCTTTCAGAATATAATATTTCTTCACAAATTAAATGTATCATTAGAATGTAAAACAATCCATATTAATCCAAATGCATCACAGAAGCAAACAAAATTTCAGAATGATAATGATAGATAAAGCAGCAGGACCGAATGTAGATGAACTTCAAGTTATTCTTTCTGGCTCTTATCAAGCAACAGTAGGCAATAGACTGCATATATTTTGACACAGTAACATTAAAAAAATGTTATTTCTAAGACATGACCTTAAAACTATATATATTTAGACCTGAAGATAAGATGACATGTAATTTTACTGTGTTCAATGATACCTAATGACAACTGAGGAAAGGAAAAACATTCAGTTAGACATATATCTTCAGGTTTTTTCTAAAATGGCAATCTTTTTTTAAAGTCAGAATATTATTTACTCAAGTATTTTTTGTATCAATTGGTTGACATTCTGACTAAAATCTCTTAATAAAGTGATTATTTTTATAAATTAGGACAATATTAATGTAGAACAGACATCTTAGACAATGGCTGAACCATAAGTTTCATGAGCTACCAAATACTGTATCATGTTCTGTCCACATTCTGATCCTCATTCTATGCTTTACATTTGAACAGGAAAGCACACGGTTTCCCCAAAACATCTGAGAATTTTATGATGATAAAGTCTAAGCTGCTATCCTCAATATCTATTTTAGGTTTATTCCTGCATATGACAAAACATCTGACATTCTTTCGTTATATAATTAAAATAATTACAGTGTTAAAATTTGGCACGTATTTGTATATGTAATTGGCAGAAATCAGAAATTCAAGAAATATTGATAACTGCTAAATCAGAGGCAATCCAATACCACTGGTTGTAATTGGATAGAACAATAAATGGATAAAAGTAGGGATGATCACTCTTGAGGACTGACAGTGGAAGACCACTAATCACCCTGAGATAATGAATTCATTACAATGGAGCAGACGTAATTATTACACTGATACAGCTTTCTAAGAGCTAACATGGGAGTGACTATCTAATACAAGATAATGGAAAAGAAAGCTGATATGGCACAGCAATTAAGACTGCTGTTGAAGCCTCTCTCTTCAGAGCTCAATTTAGTTATTAAATAGGAGAAATGGAGGACACTAGAATCATAGGAAAAAATTGATTGGGTAAGTACAATAATATAGGAGATCGGCTAACTGAATGTTGCTAATATAGTTTTATTGCCAATACATACTTCAAGCAACATCAGTGCATATTCTATACGCAGTTATTACCAGATCAGTAAGATTGGAATCATATAGACTACAAAATAAAAGGAGAAGTGCAATCCAGTTACCACTTCCAGGTGCAGGAACAGATCATGGACTCTTAGGGCCAAATACATGGATTGAAGTTCAAAGAAAGTAAGTACAGTAGCAAAGTATGGCCTGGAAAACATGTAGTTGGAATGTTATGATAATGTAAAGAACAGATTCAGTATAATTAACTAATGTGAAAGGGAACCATGAAAATATATAAGGAACATCATGAAACCTGATCTAGGAAAAAAAAGCTAACAAAAATTCAGAGATGAAAAGATCCAGGTGGCTTTCAGAACAAGCTACCATAAGATGAATGAACTGAGCAACAAGAAGGACATATTACAACTGAATCAAGACTTCCAGGTTCAAGCAAGAAGGTTATGGAAAGATATCTCAAGCAAGGATGTCAACGAATAGAGGAAAATAGCAAGAAAAGAAAATGAAATAGTTTTTTTAAAAAAGAATTACAGGAAAATTTACAGCTAAGGCAGAAATATTCAAGAATAATTATGTAAGGGAACTAACAGTAGCAAATGGAAAGATGATACTAAATCCCTTTACAAAAGGGATTATACATTTATAGAAACACTGAAAAGTGGAAGTATAAGAGGCAATAAGTCAGCTATCAAATGTGAAAGTATCAGAAACAGATGTGACATCCACTGAACTATTATAATCTGCAGGAGAAGACACTATTCAAGTGTTAACAGCTCTATGTCAGCAAATGTAGAACAAGACTATGTGGTCCAGAATCTGGAAAAGATTAGTATATTTCTATTATTGGATGCAACAGAACATGCCAATAACCAACCAACTGCACTAATCTCTTATGTCAGGGGGAAAAAAATGCAGCCACAGACTGGGAAATACCAATTTTTCAACCAGCTTTTGGAAAAAAATAGAGGGACAAAATATTAATACATAATAATACAGAACATAAAAGAATATAAGAAGGTTTACTTTTTCTTTATTGACTACAGCAAGGCCTTCTAAAGATCTTGTCAGAATGTAGAAAACATTAAAACTAATTGAAGTGCCTGAACGTCTGATTATTCTTTGGAGAATCATTACAATGAAGAAACTATCATAAGAACTGAATCTGAATAAACACACTCATTCAGGATAGTGAAGGCAATGAAACAAGAATACATACTGTCCACGTATTTAAGTTATACAGCAACTATATTATAAAAATGGCAAGTTTGGACACCGACGATTTGAGATATGAGATCTCACTTTTATTAGCAGAAAGTAAAGAAGATTTGGAAGAGCTCACTATGAAAGTCATAATGGAAAGTGAAAAATATGGGTTAAAATTAAATATGAAGACAAAAGTAAAGTTACCCTGCACACTTAGTGAACTTACAGGTAATAGTGAAATGAAGGCAGTAATGGTCTTGTTTCTTTCAGCTAATAAAGGTGGACAGTATATTGGAAAAGTAATAATTGGAATAATGCTAGGGAGGAGGCAATGACAAACCGACAACAGCATAAAGAAAAGCAGTATTTCAACAATGAAGATCAGATTAAAGTAATACAGTAATGTGAAAGCTTGACATTGAGAAAGAGCAAGGAAGGTAGACAAGTATGGATTGGAGATGGTTACTAAGGGTACGATGGAGAACAAAAGGGATGGGACTGCTGCTAGGAGGAGATGGCAGGAAAGTAAGGTACTGGGAAGAGGTCAAAGCAGCTGCTTCAGTTTTCTCCTCAAAGGAGAACTGGAACTAAGCAGAACAATGGACAAAAACAGACAGTGGCAAGCCAAGGGAAGTATAGAGATGATTAGGGAGTTCCTGGCTACTGTGAACAACGTTTAGCCTCCAGGACTGACTAATTACTTTTGAGAGTCTTGAAGGAACTGATGGATGTTACCTTGGAGCTATAAGGTTTGGGAAATCATAGAGAATGGGTGTAGTGCAAAAGGAATAGAGTGACAAATGTTATTCCTATTTTTCAAGAAAGAAAAGAAAAGAAAAGACTGACCCAGGTAACTCCAGACCATCCCACTTAATACTGACCCTAGGCAAAATACTTTAAAAACATTATTAAACATTTTGTTTGTATCTTGAAAGAATGCATTGCTTAGCAGGAGCCAATCTGACCTCATTTTTGATAGACTGATCAGTATAGTTGACCATGGAAATGTAGTAGACAGGACAAGAAACAATATCTTTAAATTACATGGAAATTGATTTCGGTTGAACATCAGGAAAAATCTTAAGGTAAGAGCTATTCAGCAATAGAATAGACTAGATGGTAGATGGTCTCCACTGGAGGTATTAAATAGAGAAGAATCGCTATATTTCATACATGCTGTACTAATGGATTCTTGCACTGGGCTGGACTAGATGATCTCTAAGGTATCTTCCAACACTTATATTCCATTATTTTAAACAGAATGGATGGTATTAAAGAAGTTACTGGAATATCCTTAGATACTACAGTTTTTATTAAAGATAGGTCAAAATATCAAGCATTTGCCCATTTAGTCAAAGAAGTGAATGCAAGTCAGTAGCACCAGGCTAAACTTGGTAACTACTGTATAGAAGTGTTAAAATTACCAAAATACTTGATGAAAAACTATTATTTCATTTTGCCTTTCCTACTGGACAATGTACATGGTAGCCTCATCACATTAATTTAATTCCACAACACTATATAAAATGGAGAAAGAGTGACCAAATTTAGTCATGAAGTCATGGTAGTGTGGGAACTTGAATGTGGGTTCACTTGTCCGACATCTTGACCAATATAGCACACTTTCAAAAGTCACAAATACTTTAAAATTCTTGAAAGCAACAAACTTTGCTACTGGTCAAGAATGAACAAGTATAATCTGAAGTATGTAAATAAAGTTACAGAGCTGTATGCAGTTGAAGAAGTATGTGCAGCATGAAATAACACCAGCCACGTGTTACATCTTCATTGCAGAAGTGAAGTTCCAGCAGCATTTAGGTAGTCTTAAATTTTTCTTAATTTCCTGTGGGTATGCTTACTGAAATGCTGACAGATGTTGCCAGAAAAACCTGTGCAAATTTGAAAGAAGGCTAACCTTTAAAAAGAGGAGAGAGAGAACTGAATGGCTACAGCTTCTTGTACAGAAGACATTAAATTGGGCAAGGAAACAGCACCTTCTGAATGCCTCACTAAGTGAAAGATAGAACAATATTTTACAACACCAAGGTGTGTTACTAAGAAATTGATTTGACTTTTTCCTTTTGTTAGACATTTAAATGATTTTTCTAATAACCACCATTGAGCAAAAGACAAATGAATGATCATTTATTCATCTCCTCCTTTCTCCCCGACATTTTAAACAATTTCTCCTAGGCACAAGAAGATGCACAAATGAAGCCTTAGTGATTCATAAGTGCTACAAAACTTTCCCTAGAGGATATCCAAGGACATTCCATTTTTTATATCCACAGCTCGCTCTGCAACCATTATTCACTGTTCTGTCCCTCAGAGGATTATGAAACAGTATAAAGATGGGGGTATAATTTGGAGAGATTTTCAGTTATGCATGTAAGCATATAAACACATCTTTGCCTCTCAAAAATATCTAACAAATGAAAAAAAATGTATTTTTATCACTGTAGTGGATAGGATCAAACATTTTAAGTGATAAAGGTTACTCAATTGTTACAGAGTTAACAGCAGGTCCCTATTTTTTTCCCCAAAGCAAACTGAACAGATGCACAAAGATAAATCAAAATAGAGCGAAGCTATCATTTGCCCATCTGTGGAAAAAGTTTCTAACCACTGTCTGTAGGCCTTACATATTCTATTGTGTTACGATTACATAGAATTTAGGAAACCACCACACTAGGACTTGCCATTGTCTAATTTCCTTTTGAGGGTAAACGTTTTTATACAGAGTATAGAAAAAGAGCAAGAAAGTGTAAGCCAAATAAATTAAAAACATGAGATAAGAAAAAGAAAAGTGGTTATAGCTAAGTCTAGTTTACACCAACATCATTCACTACAGTACTCCTTTCTACAGCTTGGAAGCCATCCTTGCTTCTACTATGTCCATGTATGGTATATTGTTTTCTGCTACAGAAATTAAGGTTACTATGGTAACAAATTATTCTGGCCGGGTGAAGAAGTCGAATTTAATTGTCCTCAGTTTAGGTGTTAATAGTTGCATTGCCTGAAGGGAGGGCAGCTTGCTTGGATAGTTTTCTTTTAGCTTTGTAGCCAGTAAGCAGCTGAGAGAGCTCTCTCCTCTCAGCTCTGAGCGTGTATGAATGCACAAGGCTGTAAATATGTTTTTGTGCTTTCTGTAAATAAATTTATTTTTATAGAAATGCCTGGTGTGTGTCTTTTCTGATCTCTCCTGGGCCAAATGCTTTCCAGCACTCTGCAACAGAAGGAACATCCCAGATTTTAATGCCTTACAAAGGCAGAAGGGTCAGGCCATCCAGATCTCTGAGGATATATTGTTCCATACGGCAAACACTGCAGCAGAGAAGGCAGAACTCCTAAGTCCTCCAAGATGACATTTCCTAATGGAAGGAACCCAGAGCATGCCAACCCTCTGGTTCTGGCGGGGTGAGCAAAAATGACCAGAAACATGTGATCCTGAAAGTATCCTGGCCCCATGCCATGTAGGGGTTTATAGGTGAGAACCAACACCATGAATTGCACCCAGAAGCCTATTGGGGGTTAGTGCATCTTGGGGGACAGAGATATCCCATGAACATATCATGAAATGCTGAAAACTGCCCAATCCTCTATTGCATGTGAGAGAGCTTATTTAAACCAATTCCTCATCATTTGTCAGACAGAGTAAGAATCTTAAACAACTAATTTCCCTTAATTAGCGGTTTGGAAGTAGCCATTCTCCAAATTAACCAAACAGTACATAATTCTGTGAAGTCCACCTATAACACTGGGAAAAAAGTTGTTTGTATTGACTTCAATCCATACATGCATACATCTGTAACCTTATATATGTAAGGTAATGGAGAATGCCTAGCAAAAACGTACAAGAATTAAAAAACAGCATTTTAATTAATGAAAAGTGAAGGAGGAGGAAGTGAAAAACTTTAGCAAATTTTAAGAGTCATATGAAAAGGAAAAAGGCAGCAACAAAAGGAATTGTTTACATGCTAAATTGAGAATTATTGGGTACATCTGCTGAAAGCTCATCCCACTTCTTACTAGATGTGTGGCCAATGATTATACATTCTTTTGTCACACAAAGGCATTTAAAATGAGCTCTTTTTCCTATCTGCAAAGGCCAAGATTGGCGTTAATAGGATTTGGTAGCTAACCGTCAGATCAAATTATAGGGAATCCAGTTGGAAAAGAAAGTTTGTTTGTTTGTTTATTAAATTGTTAGATTTCTATGCCACATTTCCCCCCTTTTCTATTTAAGCTTTTAACAAGATTTTAGAAAGTTAAAAGATACAGAACACAAAGTAAGAAAAAAACCCAACAACTATAGAATAAAAAACATTATATAAAGACTTTTTAGTGATAATTTCTGCCCTTTTCTTCACTGGTTTCCCCAGCTGCTAACCTGAATATCTATATTTACACTGAACATTGAGGGTTATTACTAATATCTATTTAAGTCATTTCATCTGTTATTTTTGATTGGTCTCATGACTTTTCATAGAAACCACATTTCAAATGTCTGAATTTGCTCTGTTGTGTGATCTGTAGTGTATAAGGGAGTCATTCCTGACTAAATTAAGTTAGACTTCTATTATGGATATACACTGTCAGTTTTCTCAGTGCTGCATACTCTCCAAATTTGGTCTCCCAGGTTTGTATCATTGGCAAAGTCTTTTTCTAATTTTATGCCAAATTTGTCCTTGTAGCAGTCAACATGTATTTTAGTAAATTGTGATAATTTTCATTTATATTTTCTGGAATTATATCTAAGATTTAAATCCCATTTTTTGTTCATAAAGAAAATTGTTTTATGCCCTTATTCTCTTGCTGCTCCTGCAACATCATGCTCAGTACTTAATAAATACGTAGCTTTCTACAAAAAAAGTAAAAACTGTAAGTATGTCTCTTCAAATGCTAATACAATCATAATGTTTTCATTTTCTTCCATGCTTCATCTTTGTACTAAATACAATGCACATAAGCTATAATCTCGATAAAATAGTTAAGAGCAGAGACATCACACTGACAACAAAGGCCCGCATAGTTAAAGCAATGGTGTTCCCTGTAGTAACATATGGCTGCGAGAGCTGGACCATAAGGAAGGCTGAGCGAAGGAAGATCGATGCTTTTGAACTGTGGTGTTGGAGGAAAATTCTGAGAGTGCCTTGGACTGCAAGAAGATCCAACCAGTCCATCCTCCAGGAAATAAAGCCAGACTGCTCACTTGAGGGAATGATATTAAAGGCAAAACTGAAATACTTTGGCCACATAATGAGAAGACAGGACACCCTGGAGAAGATGCTGATGCTAGGGAGAGTGGAAGGCAAAAGGATGAGGGGCCGACCAAGGGCAAGATGGATGGATGATATTCTAGAGGTGACGGACTCGTCCCTGGGGGAGCTGGGGGTGTTGACGACCGACAGGAAGCTGTGGCGTGGGCTGGTCCATGAAGTCACGAAGAGTCGGAAGCGACTAAACGAATAAACAACAACAACAAGCTATTCCGTACTCAGAGCTAATGCATTTTGTAGGTATGAATACTGAATAAAAGTACTAAGTTATAAACAATAAAACATCTTATATCCTTAGCTTGAACACTGTCATATAATATTATTTAGTATTATCACTTTGTGGATGTCTTAACCCAATAACCTCTCTTGGCTCATTTCAACCAATAATTTAGCAAGATTTTATATACTGCTCTAAATACACAACTGTAAACACAACTTCTATAGTTTAGAAGCTGTTTCTAGTTTTTAAAGATGCAGGTTAGGGTTAGTACAGGTGGTCCTTCCTTGTTCAGCGACTGTTCAAGTTTACAATGGCGCTGAAAAACAAGACTTAAGACTGATCCTCAAAGTTGTGGGCATTGCAGCATCCCCGTGGTCACATGATCATGATTTGAGCACTTGGCAACCAGCGTGCATTTACGACCATCGCAGTGTCCCATGGTCACATGATCACCATTTGCAATCTTCACAGCTGGCTTCTGACAAGCAAAGTCAATAAAGAAGCCAGCAGGAAGCCGCAAGTTGTAGTCACATGATGTCAGGCTTAACAACCCATGGTGATTCACTTAAAAGCTGCAGCTGGAACTAATGTACATTGCTGCAGTCATGTGACATGCTTAATAACCACACCACTTAGCAACAGAATTGCAGGTCCCAATTGCAGTCAGTAAGTGAGGACTACTTGTATTAAAATACATGGAACAGAATCTCCAAACTCTGAGTTTCATGAATGAAATGAAGAAGAAAATGTGCATAATGTGTCAATTTTTGCATTAGGTTTCCAACTTAAGTACAGCCATTTTCTTCTGCCAAACATTAGAATGTACACAAAGGGTTAATTTCAAGATCAACTAGATTGACATTCTTACTTCAAAAAATGAGTAAAATGCCAAAACTTCTTGTCATCATATTACTTTTTAAAAATAATAACATGGCAGGTGATGGCGTGTCATGAAATAAATGTTTTGTGAGGCATAATGACATAAAATTGCTATTATCAATCTACTACCTAAAACATAACTTCACTTTTATTACTTGCTTGCCCTGCTCCAATTCAGTTTTCAGAAATTACTATTATGTACACGCCACAGGCAGATAAAAATGTACTGATAAATGATCCCCATCTGTATATACTACTTAATCCAAGTGGGGAAAAAAAACTAATAAAAAGATTAAATAACATAGCCTGTAAAGCCTCTTGCTGACCTAATTTGTTTGAAGGATTACCAGAATAACAGATTCATTTTCTATCACAGGTGACTGTCAAAAAGTAAAATTTAAACACATCCTTTTAAGATGGCTAAGTATGGCTACAAGGCTAATAAAATCAAGTCTCCTTTGAACTGAGCTTGACTCCTAGTGGCTTTAAGCAATTTTCTCAGTGATAGTATAGAAGTGGCATGCCACTGGCTTTTTTGAATTCCCAGTCTACCATACAGCCAGTCTGTGTCTATTTATAGTTTTTCTAATTAAAATCGGCTACTACTAGAAGTGTTAGAAACTCTTTTTCAAGGTTTTAGGATAGTTCACTAATTCCTTGTGCTTGGTAACTGCACTTACTATCTCATTTTGATTTCCCACATCCCTTACACACCTACCCACATCTTCTAAAGATTTCCTAGGAAGTACAAACTACCTGTATAATGTTTATTGCAATTGTAAATCAATTACTTTACAATTACTATTTTCCTCTGTATCAATCAGCTAACATACAACTTGTAATTTCTTTAAATTCTGTTTGGAGGCATGAATATTTTTTAAAGATTTTTTTTATCCCGCCTTTATTATTTTTATAAATAACTCAAGGCAGGGAACACACCTAATGCTCCTTCCTCCTCCTATTTTCCCCACAGCAACAACCCTCAGCTTATGTTCCACCATATGCTTTTGTTCCACATGCTTTAGTATGAGGTGTGTGTATCTGAATGCATACATACGATGTGTTAAGTAGTTTAAGTTTCCAATGTTACTTTATCACAAGTTGGTGATAAAGGGAGGGCCTGAGCTCTGTTAGATTACCTTGTCCTCATTAGTGAAAGCTTCATAAAAGTCCCATTGTATTTCTAGGTACTAGGCAAAACAAAAGAAGTGTAAGAAGTTCAATCAGTCTGTCTATCATATATTCATGTTATTAGCTGAAGTTCTGGTAGCAATAAACAAAAGTTTAAAGTTTGTTTGAATTTTAGCTATTTATGGTTATTAAGGAAGCAGCTGAAAATAGCAAATAGCCTGTAGTCAAAAGTTCAGAAGATGGGGGAAGAAAGATTCTCAGATAAGGGGCAAGTCAGTAATTACCTGACCACTTATGCATTGCTGTATAGTCCCAGGAGAATAAAGGTTACCCTTATTCTCTACACAATGATCCTAAGAAAGTAAATGTGGCTGTATATATCATAAGAGAAAGGTAAGAAACACTGGGCATCAGACAGAAGTAAGCAAATAATAGATGTGTTCTGAGAAGTTGGGGTGGTGGTGCTGCTGGTGAAACAGTTGATCTCTATGAACAGTCCTTCATATTCAGGGAACATTTGCCACCTACAATGATACAGTTTAGGGTAATATCAATTATGTGATCAATTTTAACTGTGGGGATTGCAGCTAATATTTGGCATTTCCTTGTGTACTCTCTCTACATGAGAGAGTGCCATGTAAACTGTATACTTTTTAAACAAATGATAAAATACATTACTGGCATGAGTACCAATAATTCCCAGTCATATCACTTACCTATCAGGCCTCTATCAAGAGTGAAGGTTTTGTTGGTAAACATGCATTCAAAAGCCACAATATGGAAAACTTTGTTTACTGTGTTGTGGGTTCCAACTATTCTGATATACCTATAAATTAAAACAAAACAAAACAAGCAGGGTTTATAAAAACTAGGCAAGTGGCAGACAACATTAGGTTAATTGTAGATTTAATAGATTTGAATAAAAATAAAGATTATTTTGTAATTTTATCATTAGATGCTGAAAAAGATTTTGACAAAATATAAAGACAGTACATGTTTGCTGTACTAAACAGGTTTGGATTATCTTTGAAATTTATAAAATGGATCAAGATATTATGAGTCACCAACATCTAAAGTAAAGGTTAATGGTATTCTTTCTGCGACTTTACCATTATTTAGAGGAACTAGACAAGGATGCCCACTTTCACCCTTGCTTTTTAAAATCTGCATGGAACCCTTGGCCTGTGCTATTAGACATCACAGGGAGATTTACAGAGTAGTACATAATTCAGTTGAATATAAATTGGTTTTATTTGCAGATGATATTCTTTTGTTTATTGCTAAACCTCACACTACTATTCCAGTGTTGATGCAAATGTAAGATGCCTTTAGTAAAATAGCAGGATATTCTATTAACTGGTCCAAATTGGAATTGATGCCAGTAGGTGAAAATTTGGTTACCCATCCATTTAAGGAATATCAATTCCATATTTGTACCGAATTTGTACATATTAAGGATATAACTCAGTAACATATAATATAAATAAAATATATAAAGAGGTGTCCTCTGATATGGATAGATAGAAGTCAGTAAACCTCACCGTTTGGTGAAAGGTGAATGTGCTCAAAATGTACATTATTCCCAGATTAATTTACAATATATTCTGAGAAGAATTCCTGTTCAGATATCTGGAAAATATTTTCAGAAAATAAATTCTTTGTTTAGAAAATGTTTATGGGGTACTACAATTTCGAGAATATCTTTAAAGAAAATGTGATTACCAATTAATGAAGGGCAATTTGGTTTTCCGATCTGGAGCTATATCATCAAGCTTTTCTACTGTCAAGTCTTAAATACTGGAAGCCAAGAACTGGTGCTAATTTTCTGATTTGGTCAATATTAGAATATACATATATAGCACCTTTGGTTGGATGGTCAGTATTAGGATCTAAATGCAACAGAACTTTGGTATCTCTGGAAACAATTATGTCAGTTAGAAAGCTATGGAATATATTGTCTAATAAAAAAAGATTCTATCCCTTTTCCCATGCTGAATTGATTACATGGGGAACCCCAACCCTAAAAATTGGGGAAAAGATGGTGGTATGGAAAAATTGGATGAAAGCAGGGATATTGCCTTTTGACCAATTAATAGATTATGAATTTTTAACATATGCTGTTTTAAGAGATAAATATCATATATCGGATGTATTCCAATGGCAATATTTACAGTTATAACATTTGTTAACAATATTGTTTGGACCAGCAGCATTTTCAGCTTCTGAGACACCTGCGATATTAGAACAACTTGTTAAATCCTTTAAAACTAAAAAAAAATCTATTAGCTTTTATAGATATTTGTTATCAATAAATCAATTTGACATGCAGATGTTAAGAGATGAGTGGAATAAAGAATTAGAGGTTTCTATATTGTCTAGACAATAGGAGAGTGTCAACTTCTATAGCAAGAGTGTCAATGGACATTAAATTACGACTTATACAACAACAAAAAAATAGAATTTATTGGACTCCATTATGTTTATATAGAAAAGGACTGTCTAAGACAGCACTGTGTTAGAGATGTAATAAGGACAATGCCTCTTTAAAACATATGTTCTAACAATATTCTGTACTTACTAAGTTTAGGGAGAAAGCAGTGATTATATAAATGTGACTGTGCAACAAAAGCTAAAATTTTCAGAGGACAATATTGTTCTGAATTACATACCTAGTACATGGAATTTGACAACTGGACAATGGATTCTCTATGCCCTTACTATGACTAAAAGATTGATATTGTAACATTGGAAAGATAAATGTATGGCCCCAGTTACTCAATGGATGAAGACCTGGTTACACTTGCCCCCAAGAGAGGATTGCCTATAGACATAGACTTTGTATGAACAAGTACAATGAAATATGGGATTCATTTATACAAAATACAGTAGTTTAAGAAAAAGCATGATGGTTATATAATTGAATTATTTTATAAATACATACATAAATATAAATATATATATATATATATATATATATGCATTATATTTGCATTAGATAAATATATATAGAATTGTAACTGTTTACTGTTGTAATGACATATTATATTTCAATTTTTTTAATATATTTTTCTCTTTTTTTAAAGCACTTGTTATGTATTCATTTTTTATAATGTATGTATCTTTGTCTTCAGCAAAGGATCGTTAACTTGCCGTGGTGCTGGAGCTTGAGCACCTCAATGATGCCATGAGCTAAACCGTGAAGGGCCACCCAAGACAGGAAGGTCATGACAGAGAGGTCAGACTAAATGCGATCCCTGGGGAAGGTAATGGCAACCCAGTATTCTTGCCATGAAAACTAAATGGATCAGTACAACCAGAGATATGTTGGTATACCATCGGAAGATGAGACCCCCAGGTCGGAAGATGGTCAAAATGCTACTGGGGAGGAACAGAGGATGAGTTCAACTAGCCCCAGACGTGATGATGCAGCTAGCTCAAAGCCGAAAGGACGGCTAGCGGCCAACGATGCTGGTGGTGAACGGCAAATCTGATGTTCTAAGGATCAACACACCATTGGAACCTGGAATGTACGATCTACGAGCCAGGGCAAATTGGATGTGGTTATTGGTGAGATGTCAAGATTAAAGATAGACATTCTGGGCATCAGTGAACTGAAATGGACTGGAATGGGCCATTTCACATCAAATGACCACCAGATCTACTACTGTGGACAAGAGGACCACAGAAGAAATGGAGTAGCCTTCATAATTAATAGAAAAGTGGCTAAAGCAGTGCTTGGATACAACCCAAAAAACGAAAGAATGATCTCAATTCGAATTCAGGGCAAGCCATCTAACATCACAGTGATCCAAATATATGCCCCAACCACAGATGCTGAAGAAGCTGAAGTAGAGTAGTTCTATGAGGATCTGCAGCACCTACTGGACAACACGCCTAAAAGAGATGTTATTTTCATCACAGGAGACTGGAATGCTAAGGTGGGCAGTCAAATGACACCTGGAATTACAGGTAAACATGGCCTGGGAGAACAAAACGAAGCAGGACATAGGCTGATAGAATTTTGCCAAGACAACTCACTCTGCATAACAAACACTCTCTTCCAACAACCTAAGAGACGGCTTTATACATGGACTTCACCAGATGGACAACACCAAAATTAGATTGATTACATCCTTTGCAGCCAAAGGTGGCGGACATCTATACAGTTGGTAAAAACAAGACCTGGAGCTGACTGTAGTTCAGATCATGAACTTCTTCTTGCACAATTTAGGATCAGACTAAAGAGATTAGGGAAGACCCACAGATCAGCTAGATATGAGCTCACTAATATCCCTCAGGAATATGCAGTGGAGGTGAAGAATAGATTTAAGGGACTGGACTTAGTAGATAGGGTCCCGGAAGAACTCTGGACAGAGGTTCGCAACATTGTTCAGGAGGCGGCAACAAAATACATCCCAAAGAAAGAGAAAACCAAGAAGGCAAAATGGCTGTCTGCTGAGACACTAGAAGTAGCCCAAGAAAGAAGGAAAGCAAAAGGCAACAGTGATAGGGGGAGATATGCCCAATGAAATGCAAAATTCCAGAGGATAGCCAGAAGAGATAAGGAATTATTTTTAAACAAGCAATGTGCAGAAGTGGAAGAAGACAATAGAATAGGAAGGACAAGAGACCTCTTCCAGAAAATTAGAAACACTGGAGGTAAATTCCAGGCCAAAATGGGTATGATCAAAAACAAAGATGGCAAGGACCTAACAGAAGAAGAAGAGATCAAGAAAAGGTGGCAAGAATATACAGAAGACCTGTATAGGAAGGATAACAATATCGGGGATAGCTTTGACGGTGTGGTCAGTGAGCTAGAGCCAGACATCCTGAAGAGTGAGGTTGAATGGGCCTTCAGAAGCATTGCTAATAACAAGGCAGCAGGAGATGACGGCATCCCAGCTGAACTGTTCAAAATCTTGCAAGATGATGCTGTCAAGGTAATGCATGCTATATGCCAGCAAATTTGGAAAACACAAGAATGGCCATCAGACTGGAAAAAATCAACTTATATCCCCATACCAAAAAAGGGAAACATTAAAGAATGTTCAAGTCGGGACGCGGTGGTGCTGCGGGTTAAACCGCTGAGCTGCCGATCAGAAGGTCGGCGGTTCGAAACCGCGTGGCGGGGTGAGCTCCCGTTGCTAGTCCCAGCTCCTGCACACCAAGCAGTTCGAAAACATGCAAATGTGAGTAGATTAATTGGTACCGCTTCGGCGGGAAGGTAACGGCGTTTCGTGAGTCATGCTGGCCACATGACCCGGAAGTGTCCTATGGACAATGCCGGCTCTAAGGCTTAGAAACGGAGATGAGCACCGCCCCCTAGAGTCGGACACGACTGGACTTTACGTCAAGGGAAACCTTTACCTTTACCTTTACCTAAAGAATGTTCAAACTATCAAACAGTGGCACTCATTTCACAAGCCAGTAAGGTAATGCTCAAGATCCTGCAAGGTAGACTTCAGCAATTCATGGAGCGAGAATTGCCAGATGTACAAGCTGGGTTTAGAAAAGGCAGAGGAACTAGGGACCAAATTGCCAATATCCTCTAGATAATGGAAAAAGCCAGGGAGTTTCAGAAAAACATCTATTTCTGTTTTATTGACTATTCTAAAGCCTTTGACTGTGTGGACCATAACAAATTGTGGCAAGTTCTTAGCGGTATGGGGATACCAAGTCATCTTGTATGCCTCCTGAAGAATCTGTATAATGACCAAGTAGCATCAGTAAGAACAGACCACGGAACAATGGACTGGTTTAAGATTGGGAAAGGAGTACGACAGGGCTGTATACTCTCACCCTACCTATTCAACTTGTACGCAGAACACATCATGCGACATGCTGGGCTTGAGGAATCCAAGGCTGGAGTTAAAATCTCTGGAAGAAACATTAACAATCTCAGATATCAGATGATACCACTTTGATGGCTGAAAGCGAAGAGGAACTGAGGAGCCTTATGATGAAGGTGAAAGAAGAAAGTGCAAAAGCTGGCTTGCAGCTCAACCTCAAAAAAACCAAGATTATGGCAACCAGCTTGATTGATAACTGGCAAATAGAGGGAGAAAATGTAGAAGCAGTGAAAGACTTTGTATTTCTAGGTGCGAAGATTACTGAAGATGCTGACTGCAGTCAGGAAATCAGAAGACGCTTAATCCTTGGGAGAAGAGCAATGACAAATCTTGATAAAATAGTTAAGAGCAGTGACATCCCACTGACAACAAAGGTCCGCATAGTTAAAGCAATGGTATTCCCAGTAGTAACATATGGCTGCGAGAGCTGGACCATAAGGAAGGCTGAGAGAAGGAAGATCGATGCTTTTGAACTGTGGTGTTGGAGGAAAATTGTGAGAGTGCCTTGGACTGCAAGAAGATCAAACCAGTCCGTACTCCAGGAAATACAGCCAGACTGCTCACTTGAGGGAATGATATTAAAGGCAAAACTGAAATACTTTGGCCACATAATGAGAAGACAGGACACCCTGGAGAAGATGATGATGCTAGGGAGAGTGGAAGGCAAAAGGAAGAGGGGCCGACCAAGGGCAAGGTGGATGGATGATATTCTAGAGGTGACGGACTCGTCCCTGGGGGAGCTGGGGGTGCTGACGACCGACAGGAAGCTCTGGCGTGGGCTGGTCCATGAAGTCACGAAGAGTCGGAAGCGGCTGAACGAATAAACAACATGAATCTTTGTGTATTGTTTCTTTTTGTTTTTTTCTTGTTCTGTTATTATTTTAAAAATAAAAATAAATAATAATTAAAAAACGAAACAATGAAAAGAATGAAATATGCAACATAGTACTCATCTTTACTAATGCTGCATAGGATCAGTTATTTTATTTCTGTACTGAGAGACTGAAGTACCAAGAGACTGGAAAAAAAATGGCTTGCAGTAAATGCATAAATAAATATCCCAGCTATATGAGAAATATCTCCTCTTTTCCAACCCCACACCTGCAGCTAGTAAGGAGTATGATATTAGCAGTTGGCAGAAAACTAAATTTTCTTAGTACTACTATGGCAGCAGCAACAACACAACAAAGATTTTAGGGCAAATCCTGATAAAAATAAGTCAGAACTTACAGTATTAAAATAGGTAAGAAAATAATTGCATAACATTAGAGAAGCAATCTTTAAAGAAAAAAAGTTATGCTTTAAGAAAAAAAAAAGGAGAAACATGAAAAAACATGAAGACAAATAGAATTAAAAGGGAATAATAAAACCACATGTTACACACAGGAAATCATTCAGTCTAATTTCTAAATATATCATAAAGTCTTGACTATATGAAATAATAGTGTTCAATATTACATTACATTGATAAAGAACCGATTTATCAAAAGAAAGAAAGCATTTATTGGTAATTCAAGATTGCAAGCCTGGTATTAATATCACATTGTCTTTTCAGTGTTGAACAGTAATCTTTTTTGTTACCCCACTGTTTAATAAATTCATTAATTCTTCATGTATTGATAACTTCCAAGTTTCATGTATATTTAAAAGTATATTCACATCTTTATATCTCCTGATCTATATAATACCATATTAACAAATATATACAGGGGCAATAATGGGACAAGCTCATATTATATAAATGTCCCCTCACTAATTAACATTTACAACATAAAAACGTTGCCATTCACTCAATTTTAAACATTGTCTCGAGTATCCAGTAAACATACAAAAAATATTCTGATGAATTTGTCTTAACATAGTTAAGATTCTTTAAGATTCTTAGCCAGTGATTTCTTCATATGGCAAATTTCAACTCATTATCAAGCCACTGCCATGATGTCAATGGGATCACGTAATAACCTTCTAATTGTCCCCGGAGTGGTTTTTTGACCTGAACACTTGTCTTCCAAAGAGAAAATAAACTAAAAATATGTCATATGCCAAAGCTGAAAGTCAGGAAGATTAACATCCCATTGTGATATGATAGCCATAATACAGATAAAGACAATTTAGGATTAGAGTTGAAGGTCTCTAATTTATGAGCCAAGGTCACTGTCAATATTTCTGTGTCAACATTTAACAAGGAAATCAAATGAAAGCTTGCACAGTCAGCAGGATATTTACCAGATTTCAAAATCAGTTATGTAATACTGCTGAAGGAAGCATTATTATAGACCTCTACAGTATTTGGGCAAAGAATATTTGTCTTATGACAGTTATCCATGGGTAACTATCTATCCACAAGCTTTTCTTTTTTGCATAAATTTAATAATATCTATTACTTCTTGGAGAGGCAAAGATGCAAATAAACAAGCAGCCTGATCATGCATAAACTTAGGGATGGGAATATTATATAAAATTACATTCTTTATTGGTCATACTTCATTCATTATTACACGATCAAGAACAATAAATTATTTACTGATTCACAATTATGCATCTTCCTCTGGGCATCTTTAATAGTACACACAATGTTACACTGTTGCAATTGGTTCACATTCTCTGTAGTAGCTCCCACCCTTTGGAAAACTCTTCCCCCGGAGGTGAGACAGGCCCCCTCACTCCTGGACTTCTGTAAAAAACTAAAAACCTGGTTTTGCCAGCAGGCCTGGAATGGGAAGGGGACTAGCCACTCCTGGGGATGGCTAGTGCCATAGAATGATTCTAAAAGGGCCCATTATACTCACGGACTGACTGAGAACTTTCTGCCATCTAGATTCTTTTTACTTTTATTGTATTTATAATTGCCTGAATTTTAACTCTGTTTTTATTGTAAATCGCCCGGAGTCCCTCCTTTTCAGGGGAGATGGACGGTGATAAAAATTTGATAAATAAAATAAATAAAAAGTAAAATAAAAAGCTAGAAAGTCTTTTTAAGAGGATGGTCATAATACATTTATTAAACAAACAAACATTTCCACTCTGCATATATAACTTGCATGTATATTCAATACATTGATCTTAAATACTTGTAAGCAAAAGAGTTCTTCAGTTAATGCAACTATGATTTCTTATTGCATAATAACCTAAGAATTGTTCTTGGCAGAAATAAAAGACAGATGTGAAAGATTTGTAGTTTTCATTATACTTTGCTTGAATTTGGGATTCCATAATATCATTTCAGTTAACTGGAAATGTAGGAAAGGAAAAGGATATGTAGACTGAAGAATGGAAGAAAGTCATGACTGGAAAAAAGGGGGGAGAGTGCTGCCATGGCAGGGGGGAAGGGACATGGACCAGATTAAACAGTGAAAAATGAAAAAAGGCCAGTCAAAACCATATAAAACTTGAATTAGAGTTGCATTTTTGTCTACTTTTCACCCACATATCCATGTTTCTTCTTTGACCCATGATGCATGACACAATAAATTACAAACTAATCAACTACATTTTAGCCTAGTATACTGTGTAGTAGCAAAAAAAAAAAGGTTTAGTAAAAGAGGGTCAGTGTGGTGTAGGGATTAAAATCTGAGACTGGCACTGGGGAGACCCAGGTTCAAGTTCATCTTCAGCCACAGAAATTCACTGGATGACTTTGAGTTAGTCACTTTCTCTCAGCTAAGTCTATCTCACTGAGTTGTGGGGAAAATATGGGATGAGGAAGTACTAAGTATGTCTCCTTGAGCTTCAAAAGGAAAGGAATGATGTAAATCTAACAAATAAATAATTACAAATTTAATTCAGATGAACAATAAACTTCTCAAAAGTAGGTTGGTTGTATTTTTTTTTCATGCCAATATCCAGCAGTAAAGGAAAAAAAATCAAAGAAAAGAAAATGAGATTTTACCTTTTTTTGTTTAGTTGCCAAATGGACTTTAGTGAACAGTTTGGATTACTGAATCATCTGTGGAAGATGATCTAAAAAAACCCATTATCTTATTTGCTGTCCATTTAAGTGTTCCTATGACCAACATTGGATCTGGTCCTATACTGTAGATTTCAGGAACACCCTAGCAATGAATACATTTTTGACCCAAGCAGAAACAGAAAACCACACAATAAGCACCTTCCGTTTCTATAGTTTAGCTGCAGGTTCCAAAACAAAAAGTATAGGTCTTTCCATGAACACTACTATACAATGATCTTGCTCAGTGGTATAAAGAATATTTAGAAAATGAACTAAATATAGCTAAACAATTTCTTTAGAAAAAAACAGAGGCAGGTCACTTCATCCTGAGGATTTTTGTTTACATACTTTCAAAATATTTGCCAAATCTCTTGCAAGTTGTTCATCAGAGTTTTCAAGCTGAGTAATTGGACAACACTGAGAAAGTTGTGGTGGGATGGAGTTGAGGAGATCATCAGAAAGAGAGAGGTGAGAGGTTTAAAGAACAAAAGTCAGTGTATGAAGCAGTATATGGACCCAGTGGAAGCAAGGATGGTTTGCAAGGAAAAAGGGAAATACAGTGAATTCTGTTGATATGAACTAGTTTTAACTATGTTTGTTTTTATTTCTCTCTATCACCTCCCTTTAATTTCTTTGTCTGCATAATGTTGCTTACCCCAACAAATACAGTGTGATGGGCATGTATGTATGTTCTACTTTATAATGTCCCACATAACATCTAGGAACTGTAAAAAAGTACTCATAACAGAAATATAATCGGGAAAGATGCATGTAAGTCTTTTTGAGAGAACCTTACTTTATTTTTTGTTGCTGTTACCTTTTTAAAAACAGGGCTGTACTTTATAAACAAACAAAACAGAGAAAAGGCGATTTAAGTCAACCCCTTTAATACGCCCATTATACACCCTCATATCAAACTACAAAATGATGCATGCTTCCATTTTTCATTGTAGACACAAAGGAATTTTATTATTCACCACTTTTTCATCATAATGAAAGGTTCCATAAATCAAAGACAAACACAATAAATCAATCCTCCTCACCTAAAGTATAAACCTTTCTCTTTTCAACTGCCCTTACTCTCATTCCATACTATATATACTCTCCCCCCCTTTCTCTGTTACACACACACACAGCTTTGTGTATAATGCTTAAAACCTTTCCTTTACACAAGAAGCTATAAGTATTTTTAAATTTTCAACTGCAGCTCTCTGTAACACAGTTGTGATGAGCAGTTACCAATTTAGCAACAGTTTTTTGCAATAGGTGAGATTCTACAAAAGGCCTGAAATGCACTATTATTTGTTGCTAAAGTCTTACTAAAGTTACCTGACTAGGACAGGATTTTGTTAGCAAACAATATTTGTGAACTTAACTCCTGGATACCACTGCAAAGCCAGATGGAGCTCTTCTTGAAAATAATGCCCTATTCACTCTTTGCATTATTTATTTATTCATTCAATTTATATGACTGCCCATCTCAACAAGTGACTCTGGGTGGCGAACAGAATTAAAATATAATAAAGACAATAAGAAGCATTGCAAAAATTAAAATACAAAGCAGCCAGGAAACTTCATAACCCAAATCACTAGTACAAAAAAGAAACAGGTCCCTGTACACAGTCAGGGGCCCAGGCCCAGGCCCAGATCCAGATTTTTAGGGCCTTATGAAAAGCCAGCAGGCTGGGGGCCATCCTGATCTCTGGAGGGAGAATGTTCCACAAGGTGGGAGCTACAACAGAAAAGGCACGTCTTCTGGGCCCTGCCAACTGGCATTCATTGGCCAAAGGGACCTGAAGCATGCCTATCCTGCCTGCCTGGATTGGATGGGTAGAAACAAGGTCCCTCAAGTAACCCAGTCCCAAACCATGAAAGGCTTTAAAGGTGACACCCAGCAACTTGAATTGCACCCAGAAGCATACTGGCAACAAATGCAGCCCATGGAGTAGTGTTGTGTTACGTGAACCAATTGTCCTAACAGTCAGAAATCACGCTGAGACGAGGAGTAGGTCTCTAGTGTTTATTACTGCTACAATAACAGAATCCTAACAAACTGAAGAAGCGTGGGAAAAACCCAGACATATAAACTCCAAAGGCTAAGGCGGGTCTGATCTGTGTCTCTCTGAATGGCTGCTTAATTCCTCAGTACTACGCATGCGTTTTCCACCCTGGATCGAGGCCCCCTCCTGCTCGCCATCAGTACTCGTGACACCAATGCAATTTACTACCCAATCTGCTGCATTCTGCACCAGTTGAAGCTTCCAAATGCTCTTCAAGGACAGCCCCGCGTAGACCACATTGCAGTAATCCAGATGGGAGGTCACTTTTGCCCTCAGGACTTCACTTTCTACAAACATTCAAGCATTAACCTTGAATCAATATGCTCCTCTTGTTCTTAATGGAAGAATGAGTTCAGATATTAATGAACAGTTAAGTTATTAATGAAGGTTCAGAAAAATCCCAAGCAGAGTAATATTTGTTATCTCAGTGGAATAAAACAAAATCACAAAAATTGTTGGAATATAATTTCCTACCATCCAAAGTAAAAAATGTATGTTATTAAATCAACAGCTATCTACTTATCAGAAGTTTCATTTTAAGAATACTATTATGATTCTGCTACATATTCTTTTAAGATGATATAATTTAACTCTAAGGTTATTTGCTATACTACTACTGTTGAAAAGCTTAGATTAAGAATAAATTTTTAAAAACAGGATCTTTAAACTAGAGGATTTTTAATGGATTGGATTTTGGGAATTTTTCCAACCCAGGTTTACCACAAATTCTTTTTTTCAAGAGTTGTGTTTCAGTGGGATTCTTCCTTTATGTAAAGAATACTGTGCTTTTCGTCCATTCCTTTTTCTTTTCCCCCCCCATGAATTCTGTTTACCACCAAATTGTAGGTACTTCATTAATTATCCTTTGTTTTAAAATTGACATTTTGCTCTCTAAAAGTTAATTTCTTTTCTGCTCCAAAAACTACAAAAATTATATGGAATGGTTGTAATACTTACATATCTTTAATTGCAAAGTTCTTTTGGCTCCTGTGTATTCTCCAGCAATTTAAAAAAAAACCTTTAGAAAGAAGCTTAATGAAAGAGGAAGTGAACCAACATTTTGAAGTTCCAGTTTCTATACTCAGAGAAAGGTGAAGTTTGGTCAATATCATCCACAGTATTGTAATCAAACTATATCTAAAAATAAATCTTTTAAAATAAGTAGCAGGATATAAAGTAAACAGATCAATGCACCAGCAGAGATAATGACAACTGGATCTACATTGGCAACTGGCTAAAATGTATGCTTTTACGTGTGTGTGTGTGTGTGTGTGTGTGTGTTACTCAACTATAAATTATTAATAATACAAGACATATTGGGTCTCTTGTTGCATTTTTCACATTGCAAGTAAAACATACAGTATAAACCAAACTAAAGTAAGAAACTCAGATTCATAGTGATATAAACAAACAGTAATGTTTGTTGGCTAAATGATGGCTATAAATAAATTCAATAAGGTCTCACTTTCAGGCTTATTGATTACTGTATACAAATATTTTAATTAGGTTCTGTTAAATGGTATCTAACAATATTAAGATCTGAACTGAAAAATTTGGGCAAAGAGAAATTTCTTTCTCCCTTGTAAGAAAAAAAGTAAGGCTCAATGTCTGTAAAAATTACTGTCAAACAACAAATCATAAAATGCTGTAATGGCAAACATATGGTTAAGGGAAACAGTGTGAGAAAACTAATTGCTTTAAAACCTTATGTTCCTGCTGATAGCACAGGGACAATGACAGTATATTATAATATATACAATACTGTATCTGAATGGAAACTTAAGATTTCAGATCTCCTAACCCATTCCCGACAGCATTTTTCAAATGCATTCGGATATTCCAAACCAGAAAAGGCATTGCGGACAACAGTTTGCATCCATCTCTGTGGGATACTAAATGGAGAGAAAATGTGTGCATATACTTCATTATCTTCAAGGTCCACCAGAACAACTTCAACAGATGGAAGATAATTAAACCTTAAACAAGGCTGAAGATGGCAGATATAGAACAGACTGCTTATCTCTGATGAGAATCAAAGTTTCAGTAAGAGTAGTAAGACAGCTGTTGTAAATAGGATTTGTACGAACGGTAAGAACAGATATTATTTACCTCCATATAAAAATAATACCAACAATTGAAGTGCTCAGGACTTCCTAATATTTTTTTATGCTACATGCAATGCTCACCAAATGAACCTATCCCTAGCAGTCATCCACACCACTTTTAAGGATATTTCTTAGAAGAACTGCCTTGATCCTACCCATTCATCTTACTATTACTTTTCCTCTTCTATTTTGCCAAGCAAAAAAGTTCCTTATCTACTTGTATCACACATTCATACTCTGTGAATTGCTACTTCATCTCAAGGCAGTAGTCAGTTTTCATTTTATCCAAGATTGATCAGCTAGTACTTCTTGTTGTCCATAGTATTATTAACCATTTCCGAATCCATTAATTCAGCATCACCTATTTTGTCCACTCTTTCTGAATATCCAGCATTCAGAGCTGGATATTACCACCAGAAAGACCATTACCTTAACTATTTTGATCTTCATTGGCATAGAAATCTCTGCATCCTTATGATCCTGACTGTCACTGCCTTACTCCCTCAAACTATTCTTTATTTTTCCAATGCATTTTTCATTTGTGGGAACCCAGGAATATAAAATTATTTTGCACCTTCATATCTCCACATCACTTAAACTTCATTAATCATGTTGGGTACCATTACTTGACTTCATGCTATTAAATATGAACCTAGATTTTTCACTTTCTATTTTTACTTCCATAATGGAATTCTTCCACATGTATTATTTCCATATCTTAATTTTTAAAAATATTTCAGTCTGACATTCTTATAAAATAACATATATAGAAACAATATACTTCCTTGTCTCCCTTTCCAATTCTGTACCACTGTACTTCTCTGGATTTAGTTCTTACAGAAGCTTCTTGTTCACATTTTAAAAAAAACAACATGTTTATTATAGCTGTAAGGCCTGATACGATAAAATCTGCAACAATCTTACATTTATATATATATAAAACAAACAAAAAAACAATTTGTATAATACGATCTAAAATGAATTAAGAATGAAAATACTAAAACAAATTGAAATAAAATACTATAAGAAATTCTAAATCTAAGTGATGGTGCAGCATATTGTACAGATGATAGCACAGAACTGGGCAACCTGGGAGGATATTTTCGGGTCCTTGTCTGAAAGAAGTAGCATTAAATAGAAATCACACTCCCTGCCTGGAATTTTCTTCAATAACGGATATATAAGGATCTGTCTAGAGTCCCTTTATAGGGAACAGTATAACAACATAAGGTTTAGGGTTTCTATGGAGCCGTCACCACATGGACATAACCGAAGGTGCACAGGAGTACCCTTAAAATGTCCAAATAGGACTACTGAGGGCAGTGCGTCCAGCCTGGCTAAAGTGAAAGCTTTACGAAATTTCAAAGTTGTGTTGGATGATAAATAAGAAGCTGGAACGAACCCTTCTGGAAGAAAATGAGAGATATTGGGGTGTAGCGCCTTACTTAAATTTATCTGGAGGTTCATATATCCCAGATTCATTGTTTCAGGGCAGTTCTAGCATTATCAAATCCTAATAAGCACAGACTTTCCATAGAAAAGCCCAGCAATTTAATTTTATTTAAGGCTTTTTTTTTTTTAGCCATGACGACTTAAAATGATCTCTGAATACTAATGAGGCTAAACCTATAGGCAACAGAATTAATGCCAGAAGGTAAGAAAAAGGAACCATGCTCTGGCATCCAATGAAACTATACCTATTTCTACCCGTAGAATAGCATTTTAAATACTTTTTGGAACCATCAATATGGCTCTAATAAACTTATTCTGAATGGTTTCAATAATACTAAGCTTTGCAAGGGAGCAAATTTGAGAGCCATAGAGAAGCTGAGGGACTACCTTAGCTTGAAAGACCTTGCAAGCTGCAGGAATATAATGGGCTCCTTTTGAATGGCAGAATCTTGCAAAGGCTGATGAGGTACACTGTGCAATACTTGCCCAGTAAAGAAAATGAGCGTTCCAGGATAAGGAAGCATGGAACTGCACTCCATTTATAGGTGTGCATTTGTTCAATAGGAGTCCCATTTATTTGCCATTTTTGAATCTTATGATGGTGTCGGGCAAAAGCTAAGACTTTAGTTTTCTGATAATTTAATGAAAGTTTTTGATCTGTGCAGAATCAAGTAGTGCCCTAAGTGCTTTTCTCATTCCCACTTGTGAAGTAGAAATAATGACTACATCATTGGCATATAGTAGTGTGTTTGAATTGCACGATCAGCCAAAATAGGTGGATGACGGGCTGAGACAGCAAGCGCTTGAATTATTGGATTTAGATACAAATTGAAAAGTAATGGAGCTAATATGCAGCCTTGCCTTACACCTCTGTAAGTTGGGGCTGCTTTAGATAGATGTCTCCAGGGGGTGGATCTAATTTTCAGGGAGGTGTTTGAATAAAGTGACTGAGTAAGAGCTAGCAGCCTTTTGTCAATCGTGGAATGTCTCTAACTATCCAACAATCTCTCCCTTGGTATTAGATCAAAAGCTGACTTAAAATCAACAAAGGTTGCAAAAAGGGAACCACGGGGGGGGGGGGGGGGGGCATTAGAGTGTTTTTCTGCCAAATTGTGAAGAACCAAACAATGATCTAGCGTTGAACGTTCCTCTCTAAATCCGGCCTGTTCTTCAGCAATAATATTTTCATTTTGTACCCAATCCACTAACTTTGAATATAAAAATCTGGCATAAAGTTTATTGTGTTTAATAAACTGATAGGCCTATAATTTGTAGGGTCAAGTCTATTTTCTTTATTTTTGTATATTGGTACAACAATGGCCTGATTCCAGTCAGATGGAAATTGTTCTGTATTATTGTTGTTGTTTATTCGTTTAGTCGCTTCCGACTCTTCGTGACTTCATGGACCAGCCCACGCCAGAGCTTCCTGTCGGTCGTCAACACCCCCAGCTCCCCCAGGGACAAGTCCGTCACCTCTAGAATATCATCCATCCACCTTGCCCTTGGTCGGCCCCTCTTCCTTTTGCCCTCCACTCTTCCTAGCATCAGCATCTTCTCCAGGGTGTCCTGTCTTCTCATTATGTGGCCAAAGTATTTGGTTTTGCCTTTAATATCATTCCCCCAAGTGAGCAGTCTGGCTTTATTTCCTGGAGGATGGACTGGTTTGATCTTCTTGCAGTCCAAGGGACTCTCAGAATTTTCCTCCAACACCACAGTTCAAAAGCATCGATCTTCCTTCTCTCAGCCTTCCTTATGGTCCAGCTCTCGCAGCCATATGTTACTACGGGGAACACCATTGCTTTAACTATGCGGGCCTTTGTTGTCAGTGTGATGTCTCTGCTCTTAACTATTTTATCGAGATTTGTCATTGCTCTTCTCCCAAGGATTAAGCATCTTCTGATTTCCTGACTGCAGTCAGCATCTGCAGTAATCTTTGCACCTAGAAATACAAAGTCTTTCACTGCTTCTACATTTTCTCCCTCTATTTGCCAGTTATCAATCAAGCTGGTTGCCATAATCTTGGTTTTTTTGAGGTTTAGCTGCAAGCCAGCTTTTGCGCTTTCTTCTTTCACCTTCATCATAAGGCTCCTCAGTTCCTCTTCACTTTCAGCCATCAAAGTGGTATCATCTGTATTATTAATGTGTGTAAATAAGGTGGCCAAAACTGGGGCCCACCAGTCTTAATTTTCCTTTATTAATTCTGGGGGGATAAAATCACCTCTAGATGCTTTACCTGGTTTTAACTTGTTCACTGAATCTTTCCTTGCTCTTTCTTGTTTGACATCGGAAGTCTGTGTTCAGTTATCATACATCCTTCTTGTTGCCCAAAGGCTTTCACTGACTTTCTTTGAGCATCATGGTAGCTCTTTTAAAAACCCACTAGGCTATTTTTTCTCTTTGACAGTTTGAGTGACAAGAAAAAACAAATTCACTTTTCATTTTTATCTCTTCCCATAGCTTCTTAGGGTTTTTCTTTTTTACATAAATGGACTCTGCAATTTGTTATATTCATATTATATTCTTATTTCTTAATATATGTCTTCCAGATCAAATTTTGCTGGTACACTTATACTCTTTAATTTACTAAAATTAATATTATACAATAATGATAATAATCAATAATAAATCAATTTAGTACACCAAATTCACTTACTTATATTTTCAATCTTTATAAACCAAAAAGCATTTTAAAGAGCTAGAATCACCTGGAAAAAAATAAGAAAGTGGACTAAATGACATTTGAGGTAATCTCCAATTCCAAGAATCTATGACTAATAATGTTTAATTATGCTATCATTGGGTGCTTCTTTTCAAAATTGGTTACACTAGAGGAAAGACTAGTAATCTCTGCTTTCTGGAGTCAATTCCAGGTCTTTACCACATTGTGCAAACTAAAACCTAATACAGTTTAAACCCAAATTATTTATACTGTAACATTATCAACTCCTGTACACTCCACTCCATGCTCTTAGTTCTTCAATGGAGCACCTTCTGCAGGTCCTACAACAAATATGTTTAAATCAACATTTAAATACCTTTTCCATGGTAGGATCTAGACTAGGAATAATTTGCTGCTAAAGATGAGGCTAACTTAAAGTATGTCTTTTTTTTAATAGTTCATACCACTGGTTTCTAATGGCTTCTTAGATTTTATTGTACACAGATGTTGATAAACCATCCAAACCTACAAAATGGATGGAAGGAAGGATCTAGCTGCAACTATACCTAGTTTTTAAGAGTCTGATGGATCTGGACTGATTTACTGTGTAAGGTGATTTAGGGTGGACTGATTTAGTGTCTAAGGTGGTTAACATATGGAAGCTTCACTTGGATTTTTAAAAGCAGCAAGCTTAATTTAGGCCCAACAGGCCTATACATTTTTTGGAAAAGGTGACTCCACTGTTACAAGTCCAGTGATTTCCAATGCATTTCTGGAGACAAGTATAAGAACTGGGTTTCTCCTATTAAAGGAGTGCCTCTTCCCACAAGAACAGATCTTTTTTTCAAATTTTTGGAAGATCCCATCCTCTAAACTGTACCACCATTCAAATACTCAGTTGGCAATCTTGCAAGAAAGATTCTTATCTATCACAGCATCCAGGCTGTACAGCCCCATGAACTCATTCATTTAATATCTACACCTGCATTTTAATTACTTTCAGCAAACTATAAAAAAAAATCAACAGAATGACCTTGCTGACATCTGATTTGTCTTTTTGTCCCTTGAGTTCTTTCCTTATTTTCTCCATTACTTTATTTGCTATAATATCATTCATTTTAATTAGTCATTGATTCTTATAATACTAAGTTATAAAATAACTCATAAGAGAAACATTTATTATTAATCTATATCCCACCATTATTTTGTACAACTCAAGGAGGTGTACGTAATGCTTTTACCTCCAATTTTCCCCACAACAACCTTGTGGGGTGGAGTGGGCTGAGAGAAAGAACTGTCACTTTCATGCCTAAAGGAGAATGGTTTCTAGTTCAGCACCTTAACCACTATACCAAACTGATTCTGAAGGATTTCATATGCAACTTTGGGGGATGCTGAAACATTCTGATGAAAAGAAGAAGATAATACAATGGATTCTGTAGGCTCCCTTATGATTACAGACTTTACCTAGATCTTAAAGAGAGTATTGTTTTTTTAAGTGGTACCATTGTCTAAAGTGTAAGACATCCATCATCTGTATATGTTGATCATCACTTATCAAAACGATTGCCATACTGAAAATTCTTCAAGATTTAACTTTACTTAAAGAAGTAATAGAAGAAATGTACATGTCACAACCTCTGCTGTTGCAAATGTGCCACGCTGAATACACTGAGAAAAGCTACTATACTATTTCCAGCTTTTTAACAATTACAAGGGTTTTTTTAATCAAACAAACAGAAATGCAGAAATGTGTATTTGTTGTTTTAAACAAATGAACACTGGCAGTGATTCATGCTACTTTCCTATAATATGCAGCACACAACCATATATGTATATGCACATTTATATGTGTATGGAGTCATTCCAAAAATTGTCTACAATGGACTGCCTATAAAATTATAATATTCATAAATTTTATTTATAATTTATAAATAAATTTTATAAATATTATAAAATTAGATGAACCCTTAGCTACAGATACCCACACACAAACCATTTTCTCTCAGACTAACATTCACACCAATACACATCCACATCCCTCCTTGGTTGAGTAGAAACAATAGGGCAGGAAAGGAAAATGGGAAATAAAATAGGATAAGAGAGGGAGGGAGGGACAAAGGAGTTTGCTTAAGGAAAGCCTAAAAAGCTATTTATGTTGGGTTAGCAAGAAAAACCAATGTATGTTTATAATGTACTAAGTCCCACTAAATTCTATTGTTTTTACTTCCAAGTAAACATGCTTAAGACCTCTACTCCTATTCAGTGATTATGAAATTCTTCACCAATTTATTCACATTCTAGGGGGAACATAAGGTAAGTATCCTAGCACACATATCCCACTGCTTTTCATATGTAGAAGGTGAGGGTCAGTAATGAAGCAGGAAAGGGGAGAAGTTGCTGCCTTTACTCTTCCTTCACTGAAAAATACACACAGCCCATGGACTTCATGCATGCTTCTAGAGTCTTCACTCTGATTGCTTTTCCGCACTGCCAAGTTGAACTCCTGTCCATTTCTTCTTTGGGCAGAATTTATTCTAGGTCTTAAATCTACAATGTTAACCTGTTATCCCTGCATTTGTTACTTGAATTTTCAATCAAAGCCATATGCTAAATCCAGTTTCTCATTCAGTCAATGCTACAAAATAATTTCAAAAGTCAATATCTAACAATAGGAACTTAATCTTCTTGTGAACCAAATGAATTCCATGCTTGGAATATTTTATTTATTAGCAAACTAACCTTATTTGAATGACTAAGTCAATCAGTATGGAGTCTTATTTAACCAAAAGATAAGTTCAATTATCCAAATCTAGAGTGATAATAAAGAACAACATTAAGTGATGGAGATTTTCAGAGAATTAGTCACACTTTGCAGATATATTCAAATTTTCATCAAGATTACAAATGGACTCCGAATGTAATAAAGTAGTAGTGATGGTAACAGTAATTAAATATCTACCAAGATCCCAATGTTATGCAGTAGACTGCACAAGTCTAAGAATGGTGTTTTTTCAATTATGTTGCCTACGTACATGTTACTGTATCTGAAACAAGTGTTACTACTTTTTGACTATTTGATATGGTAACTGAATCAGGGCATTTTTTTGAGGGTGGGAAAAAAAGCAATCTTATACAAATTTTCCACAGAGTACCTTCTTGCAGAAAATTTTATCTGATTTACTCCTTAGATAAAATGGGTAAAATGTTGACAAATATCAAATGTAACATTTTGATTTAATGTTTGTGATATGCACTTACAATACATTAGAGGGGATGAAATAAAGCCTCCTTACTCTACCCCTCTGCAATCTACAAGGAGGCATAATATTTAGGATCATATGCACATCAAATTGAACCTGTGCAAGCTTAAAGAACACAGTATCTCATATATAATGCCTTCAATGTTTCTGGAAAGAGATCATTTTGAAAAAAGGATCTACTGAAGATAAAATTGTAGTAGCAACAGAAGGAAGAAGAGAGGGGGAAGTGAAGAGAAGAGAAGAAGGAAGAGGAAAATAGAAGGAAAGAAGAAAAAGTTATAGAAAAGGGCTGAAGGACCTAAAGGGAGTATGATGACAGCTGCAGGACTGACCACAGCATGGAGAGGGATGGCAGCAGATAGAAGCAGCAACAAAGCCAGCTATCTCCAACTGGCCCAGGCACTGGCAAAATCTGGCAGCCTAGAAAGAGAGTTAGTCAAAGTAAGTACCAATAAGGCCAGGTATTGGCATCTTCAAGCAGCCCAGGTGCTGGTAACTAGATCTTGGGTGTTAGCTTCAAAGCCCAGAATAAGTATTTCAGATGAGACCAGGCATTGATTTTTTCGAAGCCTAGGAGCTAAAGCAAAGGCAGGGACAAACATCAGCAGCAGTCACCATTATGAGTTATCTGGATGGTTAGAAGCAGCTGAAGGTTTACAGGGACAGTCAAGAAAAAGATTATCTCATCCTAGCCAATAAGAAGGTACATAAATGACAATTTGGGTTAGGGAGTTCCTATATAGGCCCAAAGACCCAGAATGATAACGGGGGGTTAAACTAAAGTATAGTTAAAATATATCAGTTTTTTAAATGGAAGAAAGAAAACCAACTGGAATAAACACTAGACTCTAGAATTACAGCTAAGCATCATAAAATAAAATTAAGATAGAAAATCCAGCTAATATAGGAATATAGAGAATAGATAAGACAAAAGAGAAAATAGGGCTTAGAAAACAAAACAATTGAAGACTATAAACTGTTGGACTACAGATAACTGAAATGGCTATTACTATAGATAATAGAAAACACAAATTATAGAAAATAAATTAAAATAGAAATAAGAATGAGAAGATAAAGCAATAGCTGTTATGAATTAGAAGGCAGTCTCTCCATTCCTTTCTTGATTTCACTAGTTCCAATAAACACTTCAAGAAGACAACCAGTGTCTGTTTGCGATTCCCTTGATCTGAGGAATGACGGAGATCAGATGTTACAACCAAGAAAAAAACTTTTGACTAGTTTGATGCAGATCACTGAGGAAGGAGGGAAGTGACCTCTGTGGGGAGCAGAGAGTCAAAAAACATGCTGAAGTGTGAATAGGAGCAGGGAGGAATTGCTTTTAAACATTTAATTAAAATTTAAAAACTACTTGGAGTCAGGAAGATTCAGGAAAAGCAGTAGGAATCTTTATGACAGCAATCCATTAGTTTCTAAGGTATAGGTAAATAAGTTGAGCAAGAAGTCTCCAACAGCATTTAACTGATGTTTTATTCTAATGTGTGTCTGCCGGTTAAATGCTTTAAAGTTTTTGAGACTTTCGTTTCTGTATTTATTGTTTCTCTGTGTATGCTAAATGAATTGTGGTTTTTAATGTAACTTATAATCTCTTTACCTAAGATTTAAAAATAATAGTAATAACAACAACAAGCAAGCCAGTAAGACATTGCATGGTTTTCTCAGAAACTGGTATTTCAGAAGTAGCACTGTAATGGAGGTATAATCGATCCTCTGTTTAGAGTATTATTTTAGCAGTGCTATAGAATCATTTTTTTTAACACTAATTGTTTTTACATGAGACTGTTTAAAGTCAGTTTATATCTCTTATTTTTAATAAAAGTTAATTTTCAGTGAATTCTTGTGTTATCAATCTAATTCCCAAGAGGGGCAGGGCAGATTACTACAGACACTTACCTCAAACCTACAAGGGCTATGAGGTGGTGTAACAGAGTTCAGATGATGATGGTGATGATTTCCTGATTTTGGCCAGTCAGGCACTCAGGTTTGAGATCCCCTATCTGACTCACATGCCAGTTTTAAAGATGACACCTAGTAAAGGCATCCTCCAAGAAGGCAGATGGTGGCAGTGAAATACTAAACATCTGTGCCAAGGCAGGAAGGCAGTACCAAAGAGTGGGCAGGGCCATAGAACCAGTCAGAATAGAAGGGGGAGATCTTTCCACCTCACACCCAGCACCAGCCTTTTCCTGGAGTCATTGTGCATGAGATGGGCAGTAGAGGAAATAAACAAAGAAACAAATAAATATCCTTTGTGTTATACATTAAGATCTCCTGCCTCTGACTTGTGCCATTCATTAAAAAAAAACCCCTACAAAAGTTATATAGTAAACAACACTCAGAATACACTGTTTTTGTGGCCCTAATTCAACAAATAAAGGAAGAGGGGCTTGTTTTTAAGTTTCTATTATTTTTCCAATGGTGGAACACCTGTATTCTTTTGAATGTTTATTATGATGCAACATATGACACCCAGGCTATTTTTACAGGTCTCCCCAGTAAGACAGTTCAAATCCGAGCTCACAGCAAAATATTTTTCTGTTTTCTGCAGATCTCTACTAAAACAAAAGAGACCAGTAATAGTTTTACCATATGATCAGTTGCTTGTTTGGGCAAGCTCTAATTTTCTTTAGGAATAAATTAGTGAGGTTGCTTGGTGGGGGGAATCTTTTCCCCATGAGTGGACACAGAAATTTCAGAACTGAATTTCTTTTATATTAGTTCTGTTTTATTAACATTGTGCAACAGTAGGCATATTGGATTTGAATAATCAACATTATAAACATCATAGATTTGGTAGCAAACAGAAGTTGAAATAGTGGTTGCTGAGTGATTAAGAAGATATATTAGAAAGAATATACAGGAGGTTTTGCTGTACATGTATTTTACATTATGAAACATAATGTGAAAGTAAATGAGAAAAAAAACTATGGAAAAGACTTGTCTGTGCACTCCTCTGAGGCAAACATTCGTTTCATCTTGCTATTCATTTTGTTTTTGCTTTTTGTTTTAAGTATACCACAGATCAATAGGCACAAAGATGAAAACGGGCCAAATTCCTTTCCAATCTTCTTTTCTATAGAGGCATTTTACAATTGCTATTACCAGCACTACAGAGCTGACATGCCTATGACAATTAGAATCAAACAACATTCACAATCTGGTAATTACTGTCTTTACAAAGTTGTTTAGGCAAGAGAAATGCTCTTCAATTTACATCATGTTCAGACCAACTCTCAAGGATATTAAAAGGCAATTCTTCATTGTCTCTCTCTAGAAAAGGAAATGGTGTCATTCAGCACTATCTAAGCTGTTCTTTATTGCCAGATCAAGGGCACGATTCTTACAGCTCACACAGCTGAATCAACACATACATGAAAGGATGGTATGTGAAAGAAGAGCATTATTATTAAAAATATTAATTAGGAAAATACCCATCTAAATGAAATCTCCCTCTCAATAAAGACAAAGCCTTTTTTGTACTGCAATGGAAATTTCTGTCATGTAAATGTTAGGAGCTCACAAACGAACACTGAAGTTGCTGAACGTTATATTTAAGTGGGACATCTTTTTAAAAAATTACTCAGGATTATTTTCCTGAGTAATTCCTGAAACTTTCATGTTATGCTTTATTCCTCTTAAATTTTCAAGCCATTCATAATGTTAAGCTACAAGCCTGCATATTACTGTTGAAGCAACTGATTGCAAATTAAAATGGTTTATATATTCATGGAAGCAGTTTCTTACAAAGGTTATATACACGCAGGAAAAGTGTTGGAATTTGGAGTTAAATCAACACAGATCTAAAAACAGAATTAGGAGGAAAGACATAAGAATGATGCATGGGCCAGCAGCTGCCTCTGCCAGGCACGCCTTGTCAACAGCAGGAGGAAAAAGACGGTGAAGGTCAGCTGGGGCCAGTGGGGGGGCAACAGGGGAAGGTGGTGGCAGAGTGTAGGGTGGCCAAATAGACATAAATGGTGGGGAGATAGGTGGGTGGGGGAAGCTGAAGTGGAAGTGAGTGTGGCAGGGCAGGAGAATCGCAAGCGATGGCACAGTCCTCATCTAATGACCGCAAGTGGGACTACCGGAACTGGTGTCATTAAGCAGTGCGGTCACATGATGTTTCGTACCTTAGCGATGGAAATTCTGGTTCCAGTTAAGTGAGAAGTACCTGTACCAGTATGCCTTTTACTTCAAGGAATTTTTTTCTTCCTACTGTTTTTCCCACAGGTGTAGGGTCCACTTTTAGGCAAATCACTCACCCTCAGCCCAACCTGCCTTACAAGGCTCTTGGGAAAACGGGAGGAGGAGTGCTATGTACATAAACAGGTGACCCATGTGACATCCCACAAGCACAATAACAAAAAAAAGGAGACTTAACAGAGTGTGCAAACTAACGTATGATACCCTTAATTTTACAGTTTAGCAAAAATAATGCTTAGGATCATCCAGCAAAGATTAGAGCCCTTCATGGAGAAGTGATGCCAGACGTTCAAGCTGGCTTTAGAAAAGGCCAAGAAACACGAGACTTTATTGCTGATGCATGCTAAATAATTGACAAAGCCAAAGAGAACCAAAAAAAAAAGAGTCAGTATGTGCTTCATTGATTATAGAAAGGCCTTTGACTGTCTAATGACAACAGATAGAACAACCAGCCTTAGAATTGACAATGAAGATACTGAAGTAGTAGATAGCTCCTGCCTTTTAGGATCAACCATGAACAGTAAAGGAACAAGCAGTCAAGAAATACGCCATAAAATAGCACTTGATAGAGCATGAAGGCCCTGGAAAAGATATTCAGATGTCATGATGAATCTACACCTACAAGATCAGAATTGTGTAAACCATATTATTCCTGGTGATACTTTATGGAAGCAAAAATTGGACTTTGAAGCAGCAGGACAGAAAGAGTATTGATGCTCTTGATGTTGGAGAAGACACCGTAGACAGCCAAGAAAACAAATAAATGGATCATCAAACAAATCAACCCAGAGTTCTCACTTGAGATGCAAATGACTAGGTTCAAATGATGCTGCTTTGGACACATTATGCACAGATCTAGCTTTCTAGAGAAGGCTCTGATGCTGGGAAAGGTAGAAGAAAAGAAGAGGACAACCAGCAGCAAGGTAGATGGACCCAGTGGTGATGAGTGCACCACTGGAAGACCTGAAGGTCTAGGCTAGGGACAGATTGTCATGGAGAAAATCTATCTCTGCGATGGCTAAGAGTCAAAACTGACTTGATGGAACATAATCAATCAATAGACTTCACATCAGTAATTTTGCTATATCTGCTCTGGAACCCTCCCCTCCTCCTCCAACCTCCAGAATAGATTTGGGAAGGTGCAAAAGTCTGCAAAACTGGGAGAAGGGTGAGATGTTCTGTTAAAGGTGTTTGCCATGCTGACAAATAGCCATTACTGGGCATAATCCTTTCGGCTTAATTTAACCCACACAACAGGCTCTTATAGTCAGTAATTTCCTGAAGAGAATGAAGTCCAGTACAATTACATTCACTATGCTACTGATGAATGCGATTGGAAGTAACAGTTCCTCAGTGTAATATGTTGTAATTGTGTCATAAAACATCTTATTATATTTAAATACAGATTCAGAAGCACATTAATCTCTCATTGTTATAATATTATTGCTTTTAAATTTAAGAACTGGACTTGATCAAGATAAAAAACAGTAACTGTTTAGAGAAAAGAGGATTCTTCCAAATTCCCAACAATCCTTTTCTTCTTTCAAGGGAAGAAAATATATTTTCACACATGTTAAATCATAATAGTTCACACATATTAAATCATAACTTCTGGTTTATGCCCCAATTACTGCCTTCACACAATTTAGTAATCCAAAGTCACACTACAGGGAAACAATAGATTGGAGTTAAGAACAAGTTCAATTATAACAAAATCATGTCACTTTGTTCAAACCAGTCTCTGGTGCATGCATAATGAAAAGCCAGAATAGAGAAAATTAAATGCCAACCAAATACATCTCTTGGTCACACAGGATAGGGGAGATGTCTAGGTTGAAGTTTTATTTCAATTCAATTGTATTCATGTCCACATGATTCTTCTATTACCTACAAACTATCCTCATGTTAGTTTACATGGGTTGGACCCAAAGCCTGAAAAAGGAGGAATAAGAAAAGAGAACTGAAGACTATGAGTCAGAATGGATAGGAAGCAGTTTCTCCAGAATACTTGCTCCTCCAGACATGAATTGAGATTTGGGTGGCATGCCTATTTGTGGTATGATAAAATTGAAGTTAATAAAGATTTTAAAAATCATTTTGTTAGGAGTGCCATAATGAGGGTTTGGAACAAATATAAAGCAAGACTGTCTCCTAATGTACCATTGTGGTTGTCACCTCATGAAACATTTGTTAGAAGAGAAAATGGGGGAACAAGTTGGTTAAGTTATAAAGATTTGTTGAACTTTGAAGAGGGTGAACCGAAGCTTAAAACAAGGGAACTGTTAGAGTTGGAAGGTTTTACATGTCATTGGTTTACACATCTACAATTGTTAGAATGTTTTAAAGTGGATAAAAAGAATTTTAGATTTGTTAATGAAACAACTCAATTTGAAATGGAACTCTGTATAAATGTTGAACATGTTATTAGAAGGATGTATAAAATGTTGTTACAGATAAATTTAAAAGATGAACAAGTTAAAGAAAGTATGATTAAATGGGCTAAGAATTTTGGATACAATATTATGTTGGAGCTATGGGAGAACGTGTAGAACAAAGGCTTGAAATTTACTTTGAATTATAACTTAAAAGAAAATTTTTATAAAATGATGTATCATTGGTATTTAACTCCTGATAAGTTGTCAGAAATGTATAATGGAGTAGCGAACGTCTGTTGGAAATGTTCTCTTGGTGAAGGGGCATTTTATCATCTTTGGTGGACTTGTGAAAAGGCTAAAAAATTTTGGGACCAAATATGTGCCAATATTCAAAAGATCCTCAAAGGCAACTTACAAAAAAACCCAGAACTGCTTCTCTTGAGTTTGATGGAGAAGCAGCTTGAGAAACAACATAGGACTTTGCTTTTATATCTGATTACAGCAGCAAGAATTTTATGTGCACAAATATGGAAAGATCCACAAATACCTACAGTGGAGGACTGGATTATCAAACTGATGGAGCTGGCCCAAATGGCCAAGTTAACAGCGCTGATAAGAAAAAAACACTTTTAGACTACTTCCTTGTGTCAGAAAAAAATGAAGTTTTGATTTTGGGTTTTAATGATTAAATGGTTTGATTTGATAGAAATAATGTTACTAAGGTTTAACTAATGGTAAGAGATTATATTTGTAAATATATTCATATCTGTATTGGAGAAGGTCGGAAGTCACTTTCTGTTGCTGTTCTCTCTCTGTTCTGCACTTTTATAGCTTTTTTTCTTTTTTCTTTGGTTCTGTAGTCTATCTATTCTATATTCTATATTTTAATTATATTCTGAAAACTAATAAAGTTCTTAAAAAAATACTTGCTCCTGCGGTACATTCTTTTCTCATGACAACTACAGGAGACTAATGGAACGGTTTCTATTCACAGCCACAAGGAAGAAAATTGTGTGGGGAGTAAGGCTACCTCCCCCAGAAAATCAAAGCACCTATTTCTTAGTCATGGAGGACAATTTTCTTTCAGTACAAGAGAAAATCAAACGTTCTTGTTATGATTTTAACAGCTTGTTACACTGCAATAAAGCCCAATCATTTTGTTGTAATATTTTGTCTTATTCAAATAGTTTTGTTCTACTATTTATTTTTACAATTTATATCCTGCCTTTCTGCTCACTCTGCATTCATACTATTACATTCACGTATTAATGAAATATAAATTAATTGTATTTAAATGGAAAGTAAATTGTCCTGTTATAAATTATAAGTTTATAGAAAATGGAAACAATTTAGATGACTGTAGCTCTTAAATGTCCTCTTTCTACAGGTCAAAACACATTAGCCCCCTGTTTTTAAACATTTTTTTCTTTAGTGGAAAGTAAGCTAAAAGAAGATGAGCTACGAAAGTGTTTCTTTTCTGTAAATTGCTTTCCTTTAATGTCAAGAACCAACTTGGGGGGGGGGGTGTTCAAAAACACTAAGGTAGAGGAAGCAATAGCTAAAATGCATTACTTGGAACAGTATACTCCAGAGGTAGGACACATTATCCACTGAATGAGCTAAAGCTAAGAGCCACTGACTATAGTACAAAACTCCATTCCAAAGAAAGTCAAGTAAGCTTTAACCTTACAATGTACAAGGTATCATAGTACAAAATCAATCCTTTTCAGAGTGTTGAATTTTGCAGTCTAGTTGGGGAAAAAATCCATTTTCCTATACTCAGCAACTTATCTTGACTAGCCAAATGTACATTTTCTGTGGTATCATTTATCCTATTTTCAGCCAGAGCTCACTAACATATATATTACATTTCTGAAGACTTTAATCTAGGCTGTAGCTAACAGCTAATTACTGTTGACTTGTAAAAAACACCACATTGCCAACAAATGGCATAGAACATTTAAGAATTATTAATCAGCAGTGGACAAAGCACTAGAACCAATAGCATTACATGCAATAGGGTCAGTTATTTTAAATCCTACTGTATATAATAGAAGATGGTGTACACTAACATTAACAATGTGTAACATTACAACATAAAATTTCAGGTATTTTTACTGTTAGATAAAGGAGAGAGAGAGATGAAAAAGAATATACCCACACACATTTTCTCATCTCTCTCTCTCTTACCACAGTTTTCATCTCACAAGGGACTCATTGGAATAACTCAAATAATATCAGCCAAAGTGTTTACATATATTTATTAGCTCTGACAATTTAAGAATATGACAGATTTCCTTGAAGCAATGTAAGTATGTTTAATGTTGGAATTATACAAACTATTTAAGATTTTTAAAATTTATATTGTATTCTTTCAAGAGAATGTTAATTTGGTTTGCAGAGTTTTACTGCTCTTGTATAACAAACCCAATTTCTGAATCAGTTTCTGAATCCACTTATCTATTTAAGTTATATACCACTTCAAGAGCTCAACGTGGTATATACACAGCACTCTCTTCTACATTTTTTCCCACAACAACCTTATGAAGTAGGTTGTGTTGGGAGAGAGTGATAGGCCCAAACTCACCCAGTGAGTGTCCGTAGCTGAAGGTAGACTTGAACCTGAATCTTTCAAATGGTAGTCTGATGCTTTAATATCACACTAAGAGAACTTAGTGAAATTATAATATTCTACACCAGAGGTTACTATTAGCCAAACTCAATCAAGCTAAGCAGGTGGCACCATATAAGCTTCTAGGCCAGTGATGGCGAACCTATGATACACATGTCAAAGGTGACACACCACAACATGAGTGACACACCAGTGTTCACCAACATCCAACAACTATTCACTGTTTGAGTTACCAAAGAAACTGAATGAACAAAAGGTACTGCAACTCCCCCCCAACTATCTCCCCCCCATCTCTGCCCTTTTGGCTGCCCAAAATTGGATTGTATTTTTTAAAAATAAATGAATATGCAAAGAATTGTTTCTCTTTTGTTCTGAGTGGGGGGTTTGTGTGACATGCCAGCAGAGTCAAGTTAGGCATTTTCTGAATTTTTGACACACTGAGCCCAAAAAGGTTCACCATCACTGATCTAGGCCTAGAAGCTAAGCAAGCTTTGATCTGGGTACTATTTGTTTTAAGAGACCTCCAAATCTTACCAGGTATGTAAGCTAGACTGGAAGTCAACAAACGTTCTGGAAGAAAGCAATGGAAATCACTTTCATGCGGTAACCAAGAAAAGTGCATGAATGTGTTCATAAAGCCACCAGCAGTCATGATCATCTCAAAGGAAATTATTTGCTATGCACTCTTCTTTACTGGATGTGGGAGAGATACAGATACTACCATTTTCTTCTCCAAATGAGAGGAAGGGGGAAGTGATGATAGACAGACAGACAGACAGATGATAGATAGATCTTCTATATAACTTTGGCTGTCATCTCATTATTTTTAAATTAGACCTCACTTCTTCCAGGTACAACCTGACCTTGAGTGCATTTCCAGTGAAGCAAAAGCACATGATTACCTACAGCTGCAATAAAGCCTTAGTGAATTCATTTAGAATTTCACAAATAATACCCCACTAATATAACACTTTTAACACCCTCGCCCCAGCATTTACTAACAATCATAAATATATGCAGCATAATCCCTAATGCCCATCTATTCACAAATGTTCCTGGAAGAGATAGCAATTTCCTTTTTTCTCTCGTTTCTAGATAACCCGTAGCATTTTATTTGACAGAATCCATGTAGAATTTTATTGTGTTAAATTATTAAGATGATTTGTATATAATTTCATTAGTTTGTATATAATATTTTTAATATTTTTCCCTAGAAGAAACACAGTCTGAAGTAGTAATTCAGCAACGCTCTGGCTTAAACTCGGAAGAGGATGTGTTTGATCATAAAAAGAAACGTGACTGCTTTAATGAAGCACTGCATTCATTCTCCCACATGTTCTAAAGCACCTTTTCTAAACTGAATCCAAAGCATTGCACATCCCTAGTGGTAATATGTGCTTTAAAAAAATCTTCAGAATTAACAAAGTTCTCCATGATGACAAATAAGATTAGTCATAATAATTTCAGGAAAGATAAAACCATGACAGATCAAGTACAGATATAAAGTAGCTATAAGCAGCAGCAGAATTCATCGAAAATTTCTTGTTCAAAGAAAACTGTTAAAGATACAATTGTTCTTCATATATAAAATAAGCATGATTTTGGGAACTGAAATCTTGCAGTACCAATCTATGAAAGTGAAACTTTTGATAAACATTCTCATTGTGTGTTTGTGTGCATATATAATCATTTAAGTTATCATATTGTCCTTTACCTCAATATTAATCCCTAAAATTACAGAATTTTGAAGGATCACAAGACAATCTAGTCTAAACCCTACTGAAGAAAAATAATCTACTGCTTTATTATCCCTGGTAGATGGCCATTCCACCTTTATTTAATATTAACTGTTGGAGGTGAATCCATCACTGTTTAATGCAGTCCTTTGCACTGTTCAATAGCTTGTTTTATCATGCAGTTATTATCAAAATCCTTTCTACTGTCATTTAAACCTGTGGATTCAGGATTTATTTTCTATACTTTCTGAATTATAGAAATTATAAGCAATTAATGAAATACTTGCATAATTATTTATGAAACAAACTTTCAAATGTAGCTGTCATGTAATTTCTAAATAGCCTTCTTCCACCAAAGCATATTCAATTCCTCCAATCTTCCTTCGAAGAGCATGGTCTTCCAGGCTTCGACTCCACTTACTGCCCTTCAGTGAATATATTCTATCAATATTCTTCCCCAAAAAATGGACACATACCCCAGATAAGATCTAATCCAACTCAAATAGAGTTAATGGTGTAATTACTTCTCACGATTTGGACATAATACTTCTGCACATGAAAGCCAGAGCTACCTTTATTCTCTTATCTACTACATTGCATTACTGATTCATTTAATTTCTGGTCTACTAAATTTTTTCTTGGGGACAAGTGCTCCTGTAAGCCAGATATCACCCTATATTGCTCATCTGACTTGTCTGATTAAAAATATTTCTCTGCAATTATCTGGTTCAACATTTTACTAACTTTTCTCCAGTTCTCCATTTATCTGTTCAAATTCATTATAAATCCTGCTTCTGCAGGACTGAAGAAATGGAATATGACATGGAACAAGATGAGCAATATCTCAGTAGTGCTGGGTAATTTTCCTCCTTTTTTTTCCTACCAGTTCTGGGTTAATTTGATGAAAGAGAATGCCTTGTTCCTAGCAATGTTAAATGCAATATTAAATCATGATTTTTATGATTCATAGAAGATGGGAGATCACCAGTTACCTTTTAGGATAAACAGTGGAATAGATTAAAAAAAATATAGTGAAATTTTTATATTACTTTGTCTAAAAAGTTTACATTTGAAATTTTACCTCCTGAGCAAAAGATCGGGATGACTATAAAAGACACACTGATAAAATAGTCTGATATGTTAAAATAGGTGAAATCTTAGACTCCTGATTTGAATTGGTTGTGTGATAAGTTTGCTGCAAAGCCTGTCTTATCTAAATTTGTTGAGTTCAATCCTGGGGGAAAATCAAGGAACCATGCAAACGAAAGCATTTTTAAGTAAAAAAAATAATTTTAAGTAAAAAAAAAAAGATAAACTAATAGAAATCATTTTAATTCCACTTTATCTACTTATGTTGCAGAATAAACACTTTATGATGATACTAATTTTAAAAAATGATACAAGGTAATACCCATGTTGGGTTATCTAAACATATGTTTCAGACAAAACAGAATCTGAAGGCAACAGATCATATACATTTTCTTTCAAAATTATCTTGCCGAAAATAGGCAGAATTCAGAGAAACTCTCATCATTAAACATCCAGATTTTCTTAAATGTACTGGACATTTCCAATCTCTAAAAATTGTACAATTTTTGTTACAGTATACTAAATATTTGAACAAGGAAGATGATCGCTATTCTTCTCAAGGACCATCATTATTCCTAATCCTGAACATAGTATTTTCATTTCTGAGAGACCAGCTACTGTCTTTAACAGTGCTTGTTCTACTTTCCCTTCGTGCCATCCACTGCTATATTTTAAAATCTCAGGCTGTTATCTTTCCAAGCAGCCCTGAGATAGCAGACCTCTTGAGAAGCACATCTGTTTTCTCTCCCAGCATTTCAAGTTTCTTTCTGAGGCATACCTCTGCTGCATATAATGTAGGCATGGGCTATATACAATAGAAACAGATTGGAGGAAGAGACTTGAAAATCTCTAGATTAAAACTGGGCAGAAGTGGTCTTTTGAAATTGGCTATCAAGTTTGTAGAAAAAGAAAATTCCAGCAATTTCTCAATGGCAGAAATCCCTCTTAGCTAGGCTACTAAAAAAACCTAACAGAAGAAGCTCCCTCATGATAGTGTACCTTGGGATTTAACTGAAGCCTGAAAGCAGAGGAAGCTGCAAATGCTAGAGAAATAAGAGAACAATGAAAGGCAGGAAATTCAGCACTCCCTTTGGCAGGCTTATAGTTCAATTCCACGGCAAACTCAAAATAAATGTTGCAGTATAACAAGAGTGCTCCCTATTTGGGGGAATTTACAATCTAAAACTGTCAACAGAGGGAAAAACGAATGTTCAAAATAAATAGAAAATTAACAATGAGAATTTGTTAATTATAAATACTAAGAGTTACATTAGGTCAGGAACAGGCATTTTGAATGTTCTTTCAAATTCCCTTTTAAAGAATTAAGCTAAAAGAAAGCACTACTTCCATAATTAAATACTATATTATTTCTTGCTGATGTTCATGACCCCTCAAGACCACAGGCAACATCTGTTAATAAATTTGGCATTAATCTGTTAAATATTCACACTTAACTTAAAAATCAGCATTCTTTAGCGCAATAAGGTAATACGATATTTCATAATTTATATAATTTGAAAGATTATTTTGGCACATGTGGGATTGTTGAGAAATGCCACAGATTCTAAACAACCAAAATGTGTTTTTGTTAAATAATCAACCAATACCATTTCTAAAAAGGAAATGGGCATACAGTACATATCTATTTAGAACTCAACAGGACACCAGTAGACATAGAATGTATATGTCTGGAGGAGGGATTTTTCTATATTTTTAAAAAAATATTATTTTGGGGACTGAAGTTTGCCGTGGAGAAGGGGGTAACATCAATGTTACTGGGCAAGGCCTGGACTGCCTTGGGGTTCTTTACTAGAAAAAAAGATTTAAGCTTGAGTCTCGTCCAATGCTAAGAATTATGGGCCCCATGCTTTTCAAAGTCTAAGTGAAGACTACATTCCTGTTTTCAATTGAAAATGGCAAGAAATTCAGCTTCCTGATAATCAGTTGTCATATGCAAGCTACAAGTTGTTGACTCTTAATATAGAAACTATGCTACATGTGGGGGCTGTGCCTTGTACGCTGCACACTCAACCTGTGTAATTTAAAGAAATTCAGCCTATAATGTCACATATAGTATACTTTATGCTCATCCTTTACATACAGTGCACCCATTTTCTCACATATCCTGTCAGCTCACATTAATTCTGAATTTGGCCCCTTTAAAAAAACAAGTAACTAAAAATCTTTGCTGAATTTAATTGCTTGAAAATGCCATGATGTTATCTGATTCTAGAAGGTCATCACTGATCTCTCTAAAGTAATTGGTTTCTTCATTAGTTAAAACACAAAATAAAGAAAAGGCAGGTATATATTGCAAAGGTAAATGGACTATCTCCTGCAATTTTGTTTCTCCTTTATTACAGGAGCTGATCAATGAAGAAACAGGTCAGAATCCCTAGAAATGATTAATCATACTTAACACTTAAAAAATAAGCCATAACTTTGTAATAACTTTAAAAAATGAAAAATATTTCATACTTTGTATGAATTTCCACTGCAGGACTATTTCTTCTTCTAAGATCCTTAATTTTTTCTCATTTCATTTTGTAGGAGCAATTTAAAAAACCTCAATTAACTCAATTATTCCAAAACAGGAAAATTGGGAATGAGACATTCAGACAGAATAGACTTTCTATTTTACACTATTAGGAAATTATACATCAAACTTGTCCTTTAGAGCTGGATCTATAATTGGATTACAGGACAAATAGCATTGTACCTGTAAATACTTTCCAGTCAATCTCTGTTCTGATCTTAGTCTATGAGAATACCAAACATTAAGCAAACAACCTTTTACTGTACCAAGTAAGCGGAAAAATTTAAATAGAACTATTTAAAGTTCTAAGGTTTGTAAGAATTGTTAACACTTAACAGTCCACGATTTCTAGAAGTCAAGTAACTGTACATTATATCTAAAATCAAGCAAAAAAATGCACTATAAAGTTGCTCATGCTGTATTGTTTTTCTCCTTGACTCATTTTTGGAATAGAACTTAGCATCATGAAATGTGCCTTGGAGATCTCTCAGTCTTTATCAGATACAAAAGGAAAATAAGGGAGAACATGCCTTCAAAATATTTAGCAATATAAATGCTTTTCTTCATTTCATAATGCTTCTTTGTATTACAGAAATGCCAAGTAAAAGAGAAAATAGTAAAGTTTTATCTTCTGAGACCAAAAAATAGGGCAAATGTCTGAGTTGCAGAAATCAGGATGACCACTGAAGAGCAAGTTAAGAGATATTTTTATCTCTTTGCTGATATCTAGTGGTCATCTAATTTTCTGCTACCCAGATAATGGTAGCCCTACCAGAAAATATGCATATGAACTCACAAATAATGCAGCATTTAAAAAAAAATGCCAGTGCTTGTTTATATCTAATGACTTTTAATCTGAAGTCTCAGTGTACAGTAGGTGCCATTCTGACATTTTTCTATTCTAAAGGAAGGCAATTGGTAGCCCCTGTACTTAAAATATTTCAAAGCAAGGTGATAGCCCAGATGCTGTATGGGGCTGAGATTTGGGGATGGGATGAGAAGGTAATTACCCAATTGGCAGTAGTCCAAAACAACTTTATAAGGAAGATCTTGGGCCTCCCCCAGGGCCCCCCTGCTGCCTATTTAAGGATGGTGGTAGGACTACCTTCCATTGCTGTTAGAATACATACATTGTTGGGCCACTATAAGAAATTAGAAAGCCTTCAAGAATCCCATCTTGCCAAATTCTGTTTTCTCCATTACACAGCTGGAAATCAGTGGACTAAACTTTTGTCACCCGTTTTACAAACGTATTCCCTACCATCTTTGGGAGAACTCAGAACTTGGAATAGAGAAAATATTAGAGATTGGCTTTTTGAAAGGGATGCTAATAAAGACGCAATTGCGGTACAATCATCCAAATTTTCATCCTGGTACTATCATTATAAAAATCATAGAAGCCTCTCCCAGTACCTGGTTAACATAACCAGTGCGTCACTGAAAAGTGCTTTAACTTCGCCTGCAGACCATGCCCTCCGCATATCTCGAAGGGAGGTTTCGTAAGCTCCCTGTTGAACAATGCCTCTGTCCTTGTGGTGCTGGTCAAGTGGAGGATGTTATCCATTATGTCCTCCACTGCCCCATTTACAATGAGATCAGGGCCAAACTATTAATGGCAGATGAACTCAAGGGCTCTGATGTTGAAAAACTGATTTATCTTCTTGCAGACATGTTTCCAACTGTTAGCAACCAAGTTGCTACTTTTGCTCTGCTCTCATTTAAACTTAGGAAGAAATATTTAAGTTCTTAGTTGTAGCTCTGGCTCTGTTTTGTTGTAGCCTTTTTTATATTTAAAGCTTCCTTTATTATTTTATTTTATAATTTCATCATTTCATTGTTTTAATGTTATTATATTTTACTGTATTTTATTGCATTCTTATGTTATGACCTGTGGTTAAAACAATAAACTTCACTATTAATCTAAAGTCCCTTTCATGTCTATGTTTTTAGAAACATATGTTTTGTGGTATTCCTAGAGTTCGTTAGAGGGTCTTTACCATACTTTAGCTTCATTAAATGTAGTAGTCAGGGGTAGACCCAGGGGTTGCATATTGGCAAGGAGAAAGTAGATATAACTAGAGTTATCAAGTGAAATTGTTAACTTCCAATTTCTAGGTTCATTGGTTTGTTTATTTATTTGACTTCCATGACCCACAACTTGCAACAACTTTGGGTGGTTCCCTATTTCGTAAAAGAATTGATGTCATTTCCTTCAACATGTGATGAAAAATCCATATTAATAAGAACATTTCAAAATAAAATTTACATATATTCAAGAAATCCTAAATTCACTTTAAAACAAATTGAAACTTTGTATGCATTCAGATCAAAGGATAAGACCTCACAAGAATTATCTATAACACTGTTATAGTGACCAATGCATCCTCATTCCAGAGTGTCAGTGTTTATCAAATCTGTATCTTTGTGGGGAGAAGATGAAGGTAATAATAGCAGTAATAACAGTATTTGTTAGCTGCCCAGGTTTCAGGAAGTTAGTGACTGTTTTGTAAACTGCTTCTACATTCTTACAGCCCAACAATCTGGTTATGTGAGGCAAGAGGAAGGCTATAACATACAACAACAGAACAAGCAGTTTTGCTCAGATCCTTCAATGAGCACTTGATCAGAAGTGTTCTCTTTAACCAGCATCCATAACAAGCATTTGTAATATTACTATTTAAATCTCTTACATCAGAACAAATTCTCTTAATCAAGAGATTTATTAATAGAGACAAGCTTTATTCAATCACTGTGTAAGGCTTAAACTAGAGAGGACATCAGGAACATACACACAAACATGAACCTTAGTTTCCTAGAATAAGTTGGTACCATGTTAGATGGTTATGCATTTAGAGTTAAGATCTAAATAAGGATTTTAAGTGCATTCAGCTGAACATGCTTAAAAACGTATATCAGACTTTCATGCATCTGAAATGGAACAAGTAAGGAAATAACATTTTTGACACAATGACAGATTTTAACAGATAAATTTAAATACTTCGTAAAACATAGGCAAATATAAAAAACTTCATTTCAAAATAATGTTCTAAGTCATAAATAATATTTCAAAGAAAACAATATTGCTGGTAGTTCATAATGAAAAACTGATTTGTAAGCTTAGTAATATCAGAAGTCCAAACTCAACTACTATCCCTGAGGCAATTGGTTTTTTAAATGTGGGCACAATCCATAGTTGATAAATCTTAACTATTGGACAGAGTTGCATAAATGGCTGCATTTATCTCCTTCAATAAACTTTATATGACCATGATTCCTTCATTAAACTTCAGTTCCACTAAAGTGTTCTCCTTAGGAGTAATTATATGAATAAACCATTTTGAATTATAAATATATGTAACTTGCAAAATAATTAGAGTGTTGCTTTCAGTTCAAAACTTTTACATATTAATAAACAAAAGTAGCGAAGTATTTTTCATCCAGAGTTTCACTTTCAGTTTAAGAACTTTATTTTCTCCAGAAATATTTCATTAGGATTTTATAAGAATTATATTAATAAATGAGAAAAGTTTCAGAAAGCCAGTGTGGTGTAGTGGTTCAGGTGCTGGACTAGGAGAAGGGAGATCCAGGTTCTCATCCTCCCTTAGACACAAAAGCCAGCTGACCTTGGGCCAATCATCTCACTAATCATCATCGGGCTCTATGACAAGCTGGCTGACAAACAAAAACTCCTTGTTGCATTACGCATTGGGAGCTTCAGTGTAAGAACTAGGTGAGTGCAGTAAGAAACAAGCGGACCCTACAACCATGCAGGATCAATACTAAAGTAACAACAATGTATGAGACAAAGTTCCATTCAGCTCATTTTTTTCCCCTAATAAAAGCTAGACAAATACTTAAAGAAACCCACAGGAAGGGAAATATTTAAGTAGCCACAATCTAAAGTTTTGTTCTAACATCTAGGTGTTAAGAATACTTTACTCCTATATACATTAATCTCACCAGTATAGCAGAAGATCTGAAGCCAATCCAAATTTTAACTCTGTAAACTGAAAATGTAAAGTCAACATCCTTGAAATCCCAGAATCAGGAATCTTAAGTCCCAGAATCAGGAATAGCATTCATTTGAATGTCTAAGTGCAAAGTGTTAGGTCGTACTTGACTCTTCAATAGAATTGTACCCAGCAGGATTATGCAAACTGCTTAATTTATAGAGAAGGCAGAATTCAGCTTTTTTTTGGTTTGGAACAAAACCTGAAATTTTTAATCAGAAAAATTTATCCCATCCCCAGACATATATTAGTATGCCTGCTTAGAATAATGAAAGAAAACGCTTGGAAAATGCTTGTGCCTGCTTTGAAAATGAAATCACTGGCAAGGTAAGATATCACCAAATATTTTTTTCAACAAAAGGTTTATCAAACCCTCCAATAAACATAACATTATTTGTTATAAGAATGGAAGAGTTATTCAAAACTAAATATACAGGGTATATGGGCGCTGATGGTACAAGGCCTGCCAGAGTTAGCTGGATTAGATTCAACTTTTGTTTTAATTCTTATTCTTATTCTTGACTGTTAACTGCCGTGAGCCCTCTTGTTGAAATAGGCAGTCTAGAAATAATTGTCAAAATAAACAAATATTGCTCCCTTGACAACAGTAGCAAATAAATGTTATAATTATGCCAGCTGCTTCATAAATTGGCTTTCAGTTTCCTTGTATCTAGTACCCTGATCTTCCAAATGTGTATCCTTTATACATTCTAATTTCATTTCCTTGAGCAAACTGCAATTTGCTACAGTGTCCAAGGTGAGCAAACTGTGATTTAATCAAGTCCTTGGCTTCAACAGTATTTCCAATTCTGTTTTCTTTGTTAGTTATACCTCACCTTTCCTTCAGGCACTCATAGTGGTATACATGGCACTCTCCTCCCCTCCCCAAGACTCAAGATACCCAGTCTTCTCGGGTTGAGAGTGAGCTTGAATATGGGTGACTCTCATGCAGTCCAACGCTTTAATCACTATCCCATGCCAGCTCTTTTGAAACAAATATGTTAATACAGACTAGAGTTTGACAAATGCAATACTCTTGCTTTAACCAAGCTCAAATTTGGATACAAAAATAACATACATCCAGGCAGCACTGTGAAATAACAGACTTGATCCAATGGATTCTTGCTGATAGAGCTGCTAGAGAAAACAAAGTGTCCTTCAACAATTCCCAAGGCTGGCACTGAGAATATCCCTTGTGAGCTTTTCTTCCTCAAAAAACCCTTGCTCTCCCTAACTGATCTCTGAAGAGAGAAAGGAAACAAGAGGGGTAATCTTCAGATTTAACCAACATTCAGATTTGACAACTATCCCTTCCCTCCAAATGTACATTATATCAAGTTTTTACTGTACTGACATTACAGCAAACAATACTATTAAGCTTATATGGCAAAAAATATTTGAGAGATGAGAACTGAGAACTGCTTATATTCTGTTTCTATTGGTGTTAAGTATTCCAAATAGAATTCAAGAATAACCTACAGCAGTAGAATTAAAAATATATGTATATATTGGCTTGACCTAGGACCTCATTCATTTAATTGCAGTGCTGTCTAAAGTACATTTTATATTCTCACAGGTCACAGACCCCGCTATGTTTCACTTTAGTGAACAAATGAATTACATACTATATTGGTTGTACAAATAGACAAAACATTGCAAGCTCAAACAATTCCCAGAGGTTTTGGGGATTGTTTTGTTTTTTAATATAAACCAACTAGTTCTAAGATAGAAGTCACACTCAACTTACTTTTCTATTTTATTCTTGGAACAGTTTCGAAAACTATTTGCTATTCAGTACAGGAATTGCTGTTCACAAAACATGTTCAGAACACTACAAGGCATGTGAAGCAAATTATATGGCTCTCTGAATAATGACCAGAATCAGAATGAAATTCTCTTCATAGCTGTCAGTTCTACTCAAGTTGAAAATGAACCCAGCTAATTATTTTCTCTTTGAAAGTATACATTATAGTCATATCTGAGTGAGAGCTGAAATTAACCAGACACAATTAGATCATCTATGTGCTAATTCTTCAGTAGCAACAATTGTTTTAGAGTGTTTGTACATTACACTGAATGCAGTTATATCATCCAAATAATAATACATTCTATGTAAAACATCTTATCCTACCTCCTGGGTATAAACCGAAATCTCAATTTTCAGCTTACTTCCTAAAAAAATAATTAAGCCACTGAGGAAAACCATTAATGCCAGAAAAGTTGTCATTTCCTTTTATCAGCAAGGGTAGAAAACAATATTAAAATGCTATTAATCAAGAATTTTTTGCCACAGAATTCTAAAATTCTGTTAATTCTAAAATTCAAAAGGATATTCTTCAGAATTTTCTTATGGCTTTCCATAGCTCATATCAAATTATTTTTGTAATATTATTTGTATCTAATTCTAAGAAACATAGAATACTCACTAGGAAATCAAATATACAGTTGAGCTTTTGCATTCAGTTAGCTCTGCAAATGTACTGTACATAGTTACATCTTGCTTTGGAGTAAATATAGTAGTTCCATCCTCCCCACTTTAAACAGCCATGAAGTTATTTCACAGGCAGTAAAATGGTAGTAGCACTGGGTAATGAGATACAACAAAAAAAATTATATTGTGGTTTGTTTTCAGGTGAGTGTGATGTGTGAACCTATTCATTATGGTTTCGTACAAGAGGGATTATATTCAGCCCAGCAAAGAGTTGGATGAGGTTGCAAGTCCATAAATGAGTAGGACTGGTGTTTTCAAACCTTGTTTTGTTTTCTTTTGTTTTGGAATTTTGTACTTTTTTGCATTCAAGAGTGGGAAGGTTAAAAAGCACAGCAAATGTCTTATAGAGGCTTAGTACATTTTCATTCCTTAAGACAGCAAACCTCCCCAAATCAGGCAAATTATTCCATTCTTTGGGTATTTTAAGGGGCAACATAGGCACCCTAAGAATTGCAGTCTTAATGGTACTACCAATGGAAAAAACAAACCTACAATATATTTGGAGAGGGAGGATTTTGTTACTACCAAAGTCTATACAAAATTTTAAAAAATTAAAAACCATAAAGTGAAAAATTATAATAAAGTTAATAAAAGTAAATACAGATTAATAAAACTTTAAAAATGAAATAAACAAAAAAGTGCCCCTCCCCATTCTTACAAGCATTGCCCTAGGTATGATGCACAAAACTTCATGTACCTGAACTGACAGAAGTTGTGCATCCTTTGCTTGGTGTTATGGTTTGTTCAACAAACCAGGGTTAAAAGGATCTGGCTTCCCATTGTGTATTAAAGCAGATTATGTAATATTTGTACAACTTGAAGTGTAACATGTTGATTCAAAATGAATCAGAAAAGGTTCAGCTATATTTACTTATACAATCTCCTCTTTTCCTAATAATCTCTGAAAAACTTACAGAACTTCTGAATCAATTCACTTTGTATTATTCTATAATTGGAAAAGGTCTGAGGAACATTGCTAATAGTTTTTTACAATATTTTGATTCAATAATAGCTTCCCAATGTCTAGAAAAGAAACCAAAGTAATGAGAAGACATTAGTGATGCTTATAAATTTATTATTTCCTCCACAAAACTTATCTAAAATGGCATTTATAAATGTGTGATTCACCATTCTTGTATTTTTGACTGCAGGTCTTTTTGCAGACTGCTACACATCAGTGTTTTAATTCACCTACTTCTTCCTTCCCCATTTTAGAGATTATAAATCCATAGATGCCTAATGCCCATTTCCTAAATTTAATGGAATAAGAAATCTTGTTTTGATATGATCATGTAACAATTTATGTTTGTGTAGTGGCACAATCAATGTATACCAGTAACCAATAAGGGCACAAAAAAAAAGGTGAAGTACAAACTGGTGTATGCTGCAATAAATCTCCAAACTAACTAATTTTCCATGCTCAGCCAAAGGTAAACAGAATAGAACCCAGTTCAGATAGTTTATTCAAACACAAGAAATATAAGTGGATAAGGGAACATTAATGCATTCCTACACCATGTTTCAGACAGTGACCCCCGAAGGAAGCAGCTCTTTTGGGATTTTCCATTTATTTTATTCTAGTTTAGTCAATATTTTCACCATTAAAGAAAGCAGAGATTTTTGCCATCTTGAATGTTTAGGTTCTAAAATACATGACTGTAATGTATTGAGTTCTCAGTACTGGAATTCTCATGTGGTATCCTAGCCCACATTTCTGTGAACTCCATGATAATGGAGGTTTAAGTAGTTCTTGGAGACAACACTACCACATAAAAAAGAAATACCTCTGTTTAATATCATGTGTTGTTGCTATGTTACCAGAACCTATGCACAGCAGAACAGATGTATGCAATCTTTTTAAGCCTAGCATCAAATTCTCTTTGAGATAATTTGCTGGAGCAATATGTCAATGATTGATGAAGCTGAAATATGCAGTAGGGCAAAATAGATAGAATTATTCATTCTCTCTTTCAGATACTCTTTTTTTTTTTTCTTCTGAACCCCATTCTTCCTCTCTTCACACAGAAGAGTCTTCAGTGAAAAGACTGCTCGTGTCAGTGGTCTGAACTGATAACTTTGTAGAGGCCTTCTGAATAAAGCCACAATAGATAGGCTTAGAAAGTTGGTTCCCTACTCCTGACTGAGAAGTTAAAATAGGCTATTAAGGACTAAGGTTAGCATTTACTGTATGATTTTTGCATCAGTAATTCTACTTAATAAATATATACCATATATAAAATTAAATAAACTGTCGCAATTAAATGAAAGGAAGTAACAAGATATGTTATATTAATCATAGTCTGCAGTGGTATAGAAAAATCTGAATCAATGTTCTAAATTGTCCAGTAGGAAATTAGGCTTATCAAGCTCACTGAAGGTTGAAGCTAATGTAAAGCAAACACACTGCAGCCTTAAAATATCAGAGCTGGAACAGCAAGACATGCATGGGCATCCACAGAAGCTTCTTGCTTTCATCAAAAAGATGGAAGTAGTGTCGTGCAATAAGCTCTATCCCTTTGGGGCATGCATGAAATGTCATGATATACTAAAAAAACTGGTGGGGCTTATGTTGCAATGCTGTTTTTGTCAGTCTGCCCCCTTGATGTCTCCCCCCCACCCCCAGCCCCGGTGGGGAGGCATCTTGGATCTTGCCATCCGTTTGGAATATTAATAACCAAATTGTAACACAAAGTATAATACGCCAGCCTCCCCAACTTGGTACTCTCTATACCAGCCTTTCTCAACCTTTTGACCCTGGAGGAACCTTTGAAATACTTTTCAGGCCTCAGGGAACCCCTGCACATTCAGGCTCAAATAGAGGCCAGAAGTTACAAAATTATTATATTCGTTTCATGGCTAGGCCTGTATATATGCATTAACAATGTTATTAAACTAAAAATAATGAAACTTGCCTCTTTAATGTAAAGTTGCCTGAATTTGAAATATTTTTTTTAAAATAAATTGTGATCTCCCAGGAAGCCCCTAGTGACCTCTCACGGAACCCTGGGGTTCCAAAGAACCCTGGTTGAGAAACCCTGCTCTTTACATATGGGACTACATCCTCCATTATCACTGTCTACAATGGGTGCTGATATATGCTATTGATATTCACTAAGCATTTTTCTATTATTTAATATAAAAGAGGAATTGTGTTTACTTCAAATATCACTTTAATTTCCATCTAAACCAGCATCCTGATATGTGAAACCTACAACCTCCAATTTAAGAGAGAAGGGTCTAATCTGATTAGCTGTCATGAGTGCCGTTGAGCTAAAGTCATCAGCGCAATGGCACACATGACAATGACAAGGAAATAGGTGAAGGGGTACAAGTTAAGTAGCCATCAACCTACAACGACTAACGGCCAACAAACAATAGCCAAATGAATCACGGAGCCACCCAAACCATCAGCGGCAATACAACGGGGATCGCCCAGCTGAAAGCAATCAGCAGAAGAATGGAGAACTGATGATGGGCGATCCCGGAAACCCTCACCCACCGGCAGGGCAACGCATGGGACAAAGGGGGGTGACGTGACCGTGAGCGAGGGGGCGCTGACCGGCGCGGGGTATTTAAACCCCGCACCGGCGCGCTCCTGTCACTCTCAGCTTTTTTTCTACCAACGCTGTACCTGACCTGCAATAAACCAGAGCCTGATTCGCAAACCAGTGTCTGAACGTTATTCAGAGATAGGCAGCGCATGACATTAGCAGGAAAACGTGTAATAGTATTCTGATTAAAGTTACAAATCATTTCTGAAGGGCAATTTTAGATGACACAGTAACTTAGGAACCATTTTATACCATCAAGCATTCATCTCTCACTATTATATAGAGTTTAATATTAGAATTATTAAAGGAACTGAAAAATATTCTCAACGATTTATTAAAATATTTTTAGAATGTGCAAGTATCAAAGTTTATTTTGGCTTCATTTGAATAATATATGAGCATGATTCAAAAGACCACATTTCACTTCTTTTCCTCCAAGAGCACATATATAAGCTCTCATCACCACCTTAAAATATGATAGTCTGTCTTTCTGTCTGATTTATATGGCTACCCATCTCACAGCAGTGATTCTGGGCTACACACAGGGATTAAACTAACAACACAAAACCCATACAAGGTTAAACAACCTCAACTCACAAAAACCACCTCAGCAACAGAGGTCACCTATCTCCTGACTCAAAGGCCTGGGGAAACAGTCAGGTCTTCAAATGCTTGCAGCACAGGCAGTGATGGGCGCACCTCAGGTTGCCCTTGTAACACCACTGCTATGGGAGCTGCACGGGATACAATTCAAGGTGCTGGTTGTCACCTTTAAAACCCTACATGGTATGGGGCCAGGTTACTTATGGGATCACCTATCCCCAACGGTTTCTGCCCATCGTATTAGTTCTGGGAGGCTGGGCATGCTCCAGGTCCCCTCAGTGAAGCAGTGTCATCTGGTGGGGCCTCAGAAATGGGCCTTCTCTGTCATGTCACCTGACTTATGGGACAGCCTCTCCTAGAAATATGGATGGCCCTGATCCTGTTGGCCTTCAGGAAAGTGGTGAAGACCTGAACTTTTTTCTAAGCACTGGGGCCAGGATGTTGATAAAGCTGGCACCGGGTGGTTGGTGGATACATGTGATTTTTTTACTGAGGCCTCATTGTAGTTTATTGTTTTAAATGGCTGTTTTATTGTATTTTGTTTTTGTGTTATTTTTACCTGTTCTCTGCCCAGAGTTCCTTTGGGTAGACTAGCAGCCAAATACATTTGTTTAATTAAATAAATAACTTAATAAATAAATAAAATTCTTTCCTAAAACAGCAATGTTTCACATTTAAAAATGAATATGTAATAGTTTAGAGCTACATTATTCAAGAGAACCACAATCTAAATCAGATGCAAAGTTAAAACTACACTGACCAGCCTCAGCCTTATCTCCATCAGCATTATTACAAAGAAGACAACAATGCTTTTCTTTCATTTTTTAGTTACCGTGTTTTATCATTATGGACAAACCTATAAGCTCCATCTGTGCTTTTCAGAAAGAAGCCAACCACAAAAATATGAAAATAGTTTATTTCCCTAATGTACCTAAACTGAATTAAGTTTTCATGATTTCATGGCTGTTCAAACTGTTTTGAATTCAAAACATCTTTCCTAAATTCAAAATGTTTGTTTCAACTTTACTAAAAGTATAGCAATTATTCAGAATATATCTCAAGCTTGAAAGTGTCTTAAGTGGTATTTTGAGCTAAAAACATTTCCAGAATGGTCAGAATAATGAATTTTGAATCCAAAATCACTGTTTCAAGCTCCAAGCATTTTGGATTCAAAACATTTTGTACACCCCTATTTCAACTGCCTGTTTAAGAACATATTTCAGGAAGAGAGTACAAGCTTACATTTTTTAAGACTACCCCTTAGTTTAGAATTGTATCCTAACCATGCCAGGCACTGAGAAATTTAGATTACACCATCCACTAACAAACCCTATCAACACACCATAGAATGTAGGAGAAGAAAGTATGTATAATTCAAAAAGGGATCCTGAACACACTGTAAAGCCTCAGATTTTAGGTAATAGCAAAACAGCCCTCTTTCCAATAACTTTGGACACTGCAAGATGAACTTTTGGTTCTTAGATTTTACCCTCCTTTACCATGGCTATGACAAGACTGGAACTTCTCATTGCTGATTTAGATTAACAAAAATTGGTATTATAGTCATATTCTAAACTGGGGTTTCTCAAGCATGGCAACTGTAAGATGTGTGGACTTCAACTCCCAGAATTCCCAAGCCAGCATGTTGGCTGGAGAATTCTGGGAGTTGAAGTCCACACATTTTAAAGTTGCCATGCTTGAGAAACACTGTTCTAAACTGATTAATTTTGGTTTACTAAAAGAAGTATGTTAGACAGAAGCAAACTCATATCTACAAATGATAGCTGACTATCTGTATTTGGAACTCTATGCTTTATAGGCAGGCAGAAAACATATGTTGACAAAATATATTGCGTTTATCTTACCTCAATCTTTAAAGGTCTCAGGTAAAATCTTAAAATCATACCCAAACACAATTTATTGTTATGCATTATACATCACATCATAGTACATTCTTGCATTCATTCATCACCAAGAGCAGTTTCTACCTCCGAAATAATCCAGAACAATTCTACAAGCTTAACATGTTAGATTATTGCTCATGTAGAAAATAAAACTGGTTAAAAGCTTGAAAGATCCATTTTTTGTTTACTGGATGCAGTTTTAGGGAAGTTACTTTTTTTCTTCTTACAGGTGTGACTGTAAAGCACAGACTGCCAAGATTCCTTCCAGACTAGCTTTGCCAGGATGTATAGCATTCAAACTATGATTGAGCTGTCTCATGATAGACAGACAGACAGATATGAAGTGCATTTGTCCCCGTGAATTTTTACACTGTGGGTGTTTAGTGTAAACGATTGGTCTTTTTGCTCTACTAGCTGGAAGAAGGTTATATAAAAGTTTTACTGATAAGTAGTTTACAACTTTTCTTTTTAGTTTGTTATGATGAGATAGTGCTCAGTAACCTTCATTTATCACATATTCTGCCTATTAATTAAATTTAATGACTTAACCACAAAATCATCAGAACAGATAGCAAAGAATAGGATTTAACTTAAAAAAAGTGTTCACTCTTTTAAATTCATAAGTTTGCATACCTTCTTTTCTGCTAAGCATGCTATAGATAATATTAACTACCAAATGGTCATGTTTATTTAAAAACTAAAAATAAATGGATTTTGTTCCCCTTCCCATTAGCAGTTTAAATACTTTCACAGAATCAGGGAGTATAAGTAGAGTGTTAAGGGGACCTTAAAGGTCATGTGGTCTAATCCTTTCCTATTATGATATGATTATTTTCTTTATTTCTTACTTTATTATGTTTTCCATATTCTACGCTTCTCACATAGAATCAGATGGGGGGACAGACCTCAGAACTCATGTGACCTATCACCACTCGACCATTTACAAGATCTGTAAAGCATTTTAGACAGGAAGCTCTCAAGCCTCTGTTTAAAGATTTCAAATAAAAGAGAACATACCACTTCATGACACAATCAATTCCATCGGTTGACAGTGGTAATCACCAGGAATGTCCTCCTAATACCTAACCTGAATCAACTTCCCTTGCAATTTTATTATTAATTTTAATTCAATTTTAATTTTAGGAGTATTAACTATGTTCACCATCTTGAGTTGGCAAAAAAAAAAGGTGGGATAAAAATATTTATTTTTGTTGTGTTACTATCTTGTAATTTCAATCAGCATTAAAACATAAACCTGTTTAGCCTGGACAAACCTATTCCACCAAAGGAACAGCTTCCATTTTTTTACTTTTCTCCATGTTCTTTACATATTTATTTATTATTTAAATAAACAATAAATTTATTTATTAACATAATTTTACTAGCTCGCTCTCACAGTGCACAAGAATCTCAGCAGCAATCGTAACATATAAACATTTATATCAAGCAAAGAAATTATAAAAAAATAAGAGCAATCAATAAGATAAACATGGTCATCGTCCTCCCTTACCAGGCCTCAAATCATTTCAAAATACCATGTTAGTATATTGTGCATATTGTTGTCACAAATTCTGACAATTTCTTCTTAATAACAAAAAAGTAAGACTTAGCTACTCATTATAGCACAAATGATGGCTTCAGAAGAGGACTACATATGCAGTTCTACAGCTATTCAACCAAGAAATATTGGAAAGGGCAACGAGTTTGCAACGTAAGTGCAAATATGGAAACTAATTTGTTTATTTTATTTATTTAAAAGATTTGTATGGCCGCCCATCCTAAAACACAACTCTGGGTGACTCACAACAACGATATGGAAGTCTTCTTACTGTACGGTAATTTTTCTTCTTGCCTTTTGAAAGCCTTCTTAATTGCGTATAAACTGTTTTGTAGATCAAAAGAATTATTACAATCTGTCATGTCAATAGTGATAAGGCAAAAAGCCACATTGAGCCTAGTGCATTTCAGAGAATAGACAAACCTCATAAATAAATAAATTACAATAAATAAAATGAATTCTAGTAATAACGTCTGAAAGCCTCTGATCATTCAACAACCTGTGGAGTCAATCAATAAAGCTTATCCATGCTTGAACTTCTAGAATGTACTTCCAGAGGAAATTTCAACTTGCCATTTTAAAACTGCCCACCTTTCCTTAGCAGCATATTTAACAGTATTTGCAATTAGAGCTGTTGCAAAAGAAACTAGAGTATCAGTTTCTCAATATCAGAATCTTTGACAATTTTGAGTATCATTATTTTCATATCTGTCCAACATTAATCATAACAAACAAGAAGCTCTATCAGAATTTTTCCCCCATTATCAATTTTTCAGATAATCTTCACTGGCATTCAACAGCATGCATGAATTTCACAGTAAGCAGTAAATGGCATGCACAAAGCAAAGCAGCACCCCAAGAATCAGCAAAGGACAATTTGATTTAAAATAAGATTAAGTAAAGAGACAGTAGAATAGCACTTGGCTATCATAAATGGGTATAAATCTCCAGGACCAGCTCAATTTCATCCAGGAGCCTGGAACAAGCTTGCAGATGGATTCTCAGAGCCAACTGCCATTTTTCAAAAATCACAGAGGCTCTCAGAGAACTGGTGCCAGAACACTGAAGAACAGAAATTTGTTCCTATTTTGAAAAATGCAAAAAAGAGGAACTAGGTACCTACATGCCAATTACTTTGACATCAATACTGCATAAAATTCTGAAACAGATTAAGTAATGGGTTTGTCAGCATCTAGAAAACAATGCATTGTTTGACAGAGCTGGGATGGGTTTATCAAGAACAAGTCATGCCTAACCAGTCTGATCTTCCTTCCTGACAGTGACTGATTTCATTGACCAAAGACTGGAGGGAAGGGGTAGATAGCTAAAATTTCAGAGGCCAGGATCAAGATTCAGGAAAATTTTGGGAAGCTGGAACAATGGTTAGAAACCAACAAAATTAATTTCAACAGGGACAAATGCCAAGACCTAATTATGGATAGGAAAAATCAAAAGCAGGAATACTGGATGGCAAAGGACCATACTGGGCAATAGTACTTGTGAAAAGAATCTGAGTGTTTTGGAGGATCATGAGGTAATCATGGGCCAAAGGTAAATGCAGCCTAGGCTGCATCAACAGAAGTATAGGGTCAAGATCAAGGGATGTTATCCTTCCTTTGTGTTCTACATTGGTCAGATCACACCTAGAATATTTTGTCCAGTTCTGAGCACTATATTTTAGGAAGGACACTGACAAACTGAAGCATGTCTAGAGAAGAGCAAGAAGATGATAAGAGGCCTGGAAGAAAAAACATCTGAGGAACAACTCTTTGGTTTTGCGCATATTTAGCCTGGAGAAAAGATTTTGAGGAGATAAGGAGAGTTGTCTTCAAATATCTGAAGGGCCATCATGTAGAAAAAGGAGAGTGCTATTTAGAGTTGTTCCAGAAGACAGGATAAAAAACAATGGATTTAAATTACAAGGAAGCAAATTTCAGTTGGACATCAGAAAGAGTAACAGTAACATCTGTTCAAAATTGGAATAGACTGTCCTGTGATGTTGTAGACTCTTCTTTTCTGAAATTGTTTACGCAAAGGCTGTATACCCATCTGACAAGGATGCTATACGAATGGATTCCTACATTGGTCACAGATGTCCTGTCTCAGGCCACGCACCCACAAACACAGTGGTGGTGGTTGTAAACTTTACTGAGAAGTTTGTGAAGCAAATAAACAAGCAGCAAAGAAAATGTGAGTGCAAATGCACATGCACACACAGTAGAGGAAACAAAAGTCCAGCAAGCTTGCTGTCATGAGTGCCGTTGAGCTGAAGACATCAGCGCAATGGCACACATGACAATAGCAAGGAAACAGGGGAAGGGGCTCAAGATAAGTAGCCATCAACTCACAAAGACTGAAGGACAAGAAACAATGGCTAAACGGATCGCGAGGCACACCCAAGCTGTTAGCGCTAACGCAACGGAGATCGCCCAGCTGACAGCAATCACCGGAGGAATAGAGAAACCGATGATGGGTGATCCCAGAACGCCAGCGGGGCCTCGCAACCCCTCACCTACCGGCAGGACAACGTGTTGGACAAAGGGGGGGTGACGTAACCGCGAGTGAGGGGGCGCTGACCGGCGCGGGGTATTTAAACCCCGCACCGGCGCGCTCCTGTCACTCTCAGCTTTTTTCCTATACTGTACCTACACTGTGAATAAATCAGAGCCTGTTCCACAGAACCAGTGTCTGAGCATTATTCAGAGGTAGGCAGCGCATGACACTTGCCTTGACAGAGGTGTAAATCGAAAACAGCAGGCACAAGAATGGTCAAGCAAAGTCCAAGGGTCCAAACATTGTAGAAGGGTCATCAGCCGGTCCAGGTCCAGAATTCAAGTCACAAGTTTCAAGTCAGGAGTCAAAGCACACAGAGTCTGGGCAAACGAACGGTTGTTGCCAACAGAGTGGCTTGAGCTCACTGCTCGTCTTAAATAGAAGCAATCCCGGTGTTGCTCATTTGGAAGGGCAAGGTTCCTTTCTTGAAAGGAGCCTTGCAGACCGCCTGTGCTCTGCTTTCTTCTCTGCACAGCAAGCCCTTGCACTGGGAGGGGGTGGCAGCTCAGACTCCTCATCTTCAGAGACAGGCAGCAGCTGTGTCTCCTGGTTACCGAGCAGCACAGCCTCCTCTGCCTGCAGCTGCTCAGGCAGCAGTTTGTCCAGCAGCTCTGGAACTGGCTGCTCATTGTTGGTCTCTTCGTCAGAGTTTGAGCTGGCCATGACAACTGACTAGATTATCTTCAAACACATCCAATCCTTACATTTTATGATTCTGATACTCTTTGAGTAAGATGGGCAGTGACAAAATTCGAAATATAAAATAAATAAAATAAATGAAAGTAAATAGGTATTCCCAGACCTACTAGAATGCATAATAAGGCTGAACCAATAAAAGTGTTAAGCAGCTCTGCCTTTTCTTTGTTACCTTTACCATTTTACTATCTTCCTTGAGCAGTTGTTTTCTTTATAATTTCCTCTAAAGCAGACCTTTCTGTTGTTTTTAGCTTTCTTCACCAACTGCACCTCAGTCAGATCACGACCTTTTCTGGTACTACCTCTATAACTACATACTATCCATACGTACTCTTTCTTGATGAACTGTCATTTGATGACAACTTATATGTGCATTTTTTTTTTCTTTTGAGATCTCTAAATAAGCTTTTCATATAGCTGTAGAGAAAACTTCTGCTGTCCTCCATTTTAAATGTTAGTAGAATTACTTGCAATTTGCTTTTAGAATTTCAGTTCTCATTCACCTTTGGCCCCTTTTCCAAAAGAATTTGCTACCACATAATCCTGCTTCATGACTAAGGTCTCATCAACTTGAGTTACTCAACTCCATGTGAATGAATAGAAAAATGCTCACCACCTTGACTTCTTTTTAATAATAACTTGTGACTCTTCCATGGGCATTCATCTCTGATCCTGCCATCCACCTTATACAATGTCTTGCCTTATTCTACTTCCCTCAATCTTGCCAAACATAGTAATTTTTTCTAGTTCATCTTCTTCTCACATCAAAGTGACTTTCTATTTGCTGATGAGTGCTTTAAGGGAGTAGTCAACTTTTATCTGGTGCAAGATCTGACTGACTGGTTCTTGCAGGCCATGGTACTCTTTAACAACTGCCTCCAAATCCATACTTTGAAGATGTCTATCATCTTTCCCTCACTCTTACAAATATCCAGCTTTCACAGCCATACATTACTCCTGGGAAAATATTACTTTAACTATTCCAATCTTTGATTATATTAAAATGTCCTTTTCCTTTATGATCTTGCTTAAATTTGCCCTTGCTTTCCTCCTCAGAAATAATCTTTTTACTTCTCTAGTACACTGTCCATCTTTATCTATTCTTCAGGCTAACAAAACAAAATTAGCTATGACTTTCACTCATTTGCCATCAAATGTAAATTCATCAAGCATGCAAAATGGCATTACCTTTGTCTTTGTAATATTAAGCATTAACCCAGATTTTTCACTTTTGATTTTTTTTAACTTTCTTAATGAGCTCTTCTCAGTCTTCTTTTCTTTCAGCTAACGAAGTACTGGCATTTGCATATCTTGAATTGATAGTGTTTCAGTCTCCAATTATTAATACCAGCTGTCATATCTTCCAATCCTCCCTCTCTTATGATATATTCACTGTATATACTAACCAGACATGGGAACAGTAAACATCTTTGTCTCATTCCCTTCCATATTTTGTATTCTTCTTATTTCTTCAAATTCAATTGTTAGAGTCTCTTCTTTTCCACTGCAAAGGTTTCTAAGGAAAATAATCAGGTGTCCTGACATTTCCACCAGCCTATATTCCATATTCTGGCATGATCAACACAGTCAAACCTCTGTGTTGTATTATCTTTTCTCCATAATCTATCACACATTAGCTATCTAATTTTGTCCCTCCTCTTTTCAGAAACCTGAATGTTCACTTGACATTTCTCTCTCCATGTAGATTTACTTTTATTTATGTTTAAGCAAAACTTCAGGTGAGGAATTAGTGCAACTCTTTGGTAATTTGCACATTCTCTTGCAACCTCTTTAATATAGGCATATACAAGTGGCCTCTTCCCACCTCTAGGCCATACTCTTTTTCTGTATTTGTTTACATACAGTTTCTGGTACTTTAACCACCTCTTCTCCTGTAATTTTAAAAAGTTCAGTAGATATTTTATTTGTTCCTGTTTATTTTCTTTTCAATAATAATTTTATTAAAGTTTGCAGTTACAAAGATAAAAGACTAATACAAACTAAAAAAATAAAGAAGAATGAAAAAGAGGGAAAGTGCAGAAAAAAATGTAAAGCAAAATAGAAAAAAAAGGAAAAAATAAAAATGTAGTAAAGAAAAAGAAATATATAAAGAAATGACCTCCCCCATCATAAGTACAAACTATTTCAGTAGCTTATCACCTTCTCTGAGAATACAAAAGATATCTTCTTCCCATATCTCATCTCTTATCTATAAACAAATTCTTAAAGCCTCATCATTCAGCCTTAGTCAGCAAAAATCCATATCATTTTCTCTAAAAAATCTCTTTTCCTAAATCTTTAAAGCCTCGTTTGGTCCTAGTCAGCAAAAATCCTTCAGGGTTTACCAGAAACAACATATATATTTTAACCTTGATCAAATAAACCAACTTTATATTCCTGCCCTTTGATTTTAACTATCTTGACCTTCAATCCCTTTAAATAATATCTCATGCCTGTTTATTTTCCTGTTTGACAGCTGGTCTGCTGCTAGGCCTAAAGCATCTTGTAGTGGAGTAGGTTATTACATATATTCTCCTCTACAAATAATTCTGTATTTCTATAATCCTTTCTAAAGGATTTCAGTGTAGTCTTTCTACATTTCATTATTACTTAGTAATGAGTTCCCTTAAAATCAAGAACTTCCACAGTCATTTCTCCCAATGTCTCTATTTCTTCTTTCTCAAATGTCAACTTTTTGATTAATATCAAGCAAGAATAGCTGGCCCTCTTTTACCTTACCATATTATCTGAAGACGAAATAATGCAAAATGACAGGTTTAGAATTTCCTAAGATGACTATGCTTGGCAAAGTTTGTCTGCCAACAGATGTCAACTTTATTAAAGTCCTCCATTACTACTACTTCATACTATTTTTTAAAAAAACTTTGTTTCTTGAAAATATAATTCATAAATTCTCTCTGGTTGGGCAGGTGGTATTAGATAACAGTATTACTTTTTTTCCCTTCCACTTAATATAATGCAGATAGTTTCTACAGCCAAATTAATTCTCAGATTTCTGTGCAATTGTGTATGTACACACACACACACACACACACACACACACTCCTTCTTTGGTTCTGTTCTTTTTGAATGAACTGTATTCTTTGACTGTTATAGTACAATAAAATCCCATCAAATCCATGTTATGACTATTAATTCTTACTGGATTTCTTGTACCAAAAGTTGAAGCTAATTTTAATTTTATTTCCCAATAATTCAGTTTTTATACAGTATCTTCTATTTTTTCCATCTGTATCTTTCAGCATAGCTAATTCATGATGGTTATCACAGCTTTGTGCAGTTCCTCCCTCCCACTACATATCAGAGAGCCAGTTAGTTGTAGTGGTTAAGGTGCTGGCCTAGAAACCAGGAGGCTGTAAGTTCCAGGCCCACCTTAGACATGAAAGCAGGCAGTCATTCTCTCTCAGCCCAACCCACCTCATAGAATTATTGTTGGAAGAAACAGGCAGGAGTATTAGGTATGTTCACTGCTTTGAGTTATTTTTATTTATTTATATATATTTATATATATATAACGATAGATAAATAGTTTTATATATATGTTCTTCTCATTCACTCCATTTTTTGCTGGTTGCCGTAGTCTAATCTCCACGTAAATCCAATATCCATAGTCCAATCTCCACGTAATTTCTTTCTTAGCTTTAAAAAAAAATGGTGGGAAGCATTCTAACTTTTCCACCTACTTAATGGATTTATTGCAACCAATCCACGCTATGTACTCTAGATTGTTCTGCAACTAGTACAATGCTTATATACTGCTAGAACAATAGGTGTATTAAGGCATTTAATGGTCAAGAATTTACACTTTGTAAAAACTCAGCTGTTTAAACTACAGGCTTTAGTAAACGATTAATGACATTTTAAATTAAAAATAGATAATGTGCAAGGGAATACAGGCAACAGCCTTCTGTTTTCATAGCTAAACAAAGTCTAGAGTCAAGTGTACACACACAAACAATATTTTTAAACATTTTTTTTTTTGGAGATGCACCAAAGAAGCACTTATCAATGGCAGTCTATTTTAAGAACATCTAAATGTAAGACTAAAATACCAGTAAGAACCAAATCCCATGTAGATGGTGTCCAATCAGAAAAGAATCTTTTGAATACAAAGACTTTAAAATACAGGCCTTAGATAGGAAGGCATGTCTAACAGAACTCAAAACTTTTTGTAAAGGTCACAATTTTATTAACAATGCAAACAAGCTTGTTAAAAGTTCAGTCTTTGTACTGGCAAAAAGCTTTTGATAGGTATATCTTCACTTTAAAAACATAACACTTTCACATTCAAAAGGAAGCAACTGCATAATTTAACAAGAAACTCTTGAAAGAACACTGTGACAAAACAAGAAACAGAAACTAGCAGAACCAACTAGAAATGGACGCATATCCAGACTTGGCACATCTATTACTCCACCTCAAATATAAAAACAATTACTTTATATATTTACACTTTCTATACGCCTCTCTCCCCCTTTCCATATATTTCCATCTATCCATATTTATGATACATGTTCTTCAAGACTGTTTTCTGTCAATACAATAATCACTATGAAAACTGATTTTGAAAAATATCATGGGTGACATTGGGGCTGGTTCAGTAAGTTACATATGGACTACATATTCTGGGTTACTGATTGCTGTGACTTTTCGTCTTTTTCATAATATACTTTCCATATGCACCAAATGTAATTTAAAGTTTCGTTATGTTACATTATATTACACATCATAGCTGCTGTATTAAACAATCTTATATCAGTTACCTTTTCTAAATATCTTGAAGGATATTCAATTTGTCAAACTGTTTTTTGAGTGAAAGAATCTTCACATATTTCCACTATTGGGCAATGATTGACTTTGCTATTTAGTAAGGTTTTTTTCTGCTTTGTAATTTTTTACTTAATCAGGTATATGTTGGTGGGAATTCAATCCTCTGGTTATTGCTATCATTTCATTAATGAACTCCCTTCGAAGGTTTGAGCCTTTATCACATTCCCACCAAAGATGGAAGACAGTCAACAAACAGGAAAATAGGGCACAAAAGTAAGGTATGCAAAGGTATTTGGAAAAATGGGTGAAGACCCTGAAACAGAAGAATAACCATGAGTCTTGATAAGAAGATGAATGCAGTGAGAAGGGTTTAGCAGAAATTGAAAAAGCTGGTTTCTTCGGTACGTGTCTGATTTTGATAAACAATCAGTGAGCCAAAGGTTTAATGATAACACCTTGGACTGGACTTAGAATGATTTCTACAACTTGAAGGAGGTCAGTCCCAAGAGAGAGCAGAAAGATGGTAACTTCTGGCTAACTTCTGGACAAAAAAAAGGAACTAATCAAAAACAAGAAAAACTGCAGGAATACTGTATGAATGTTAGGCATCTAAAATAGGAATACTTTTTCAGAAATATTCAAAAAGAGACATATACAATTCTTGCCTTATAGGGGAACAAGGGAGAAGAATCTGCAATATTTATCTGAACAAGGTTGCAAGTTACCACTTCTCCACCCAAGTGCAATTCTATTATCTTCTAGCTCAGAATTCATTGGTGGAGTTTACTCCTTTAAGCAGGCATTGTGTGTGAAAGAGGAAGAATGGGCAGTTTTTAATACTTAATGAATCTCTTTTTATTTTATCTTTCTGTTATTAATTGGCAACTACTAAGAGTTACATAAATTATTATTTCCACTCAGAAGTGATCACCAAGAAACTCATTCTGAATGGAATGATTATGGTAATAGCCATGTTCATTTAACTTTACTATATGAATCTATTACATCAATTAATAACATGGGCAAATTTGTATGTAGATGCTATGGGATTCAGCAATTCCTATTACTGACTCAATCAATATTTTAATGTGCATACTGGACAATAATTTATCTACCATCCCATACGTTTTTGCTTCCATAAACACCCAAAAAAGAAAGGTAAATTAAAAAATTGTAATGAAAACAATCAGCTTACCAAAATAAATTAAAATATTATATAATTAGGAGCATAAGACAAGATAAAATTGTAATTAACAAAATCTTCATGGCATGAACTGCTTTCATAGTTTATGCACCCAAGAACCTTAATTATGATACAATAATGAGAAAAAAAGTTTACTATTTTAGATTAATTAGCTATAATCATGTTATTGTAAACTATTTTCATTTAGTTTTTTCCATCTTCCATAAATTACTTTGTGTTGAATATTAAATATTTAATTAACATTCTATAAAGTCATTATAGTGCCATTCAAAATAGTATCCAGAGTTAAAAGCTGTGTTATATACAAACTGAACTCACATTATATAAATCTTTTATCTCCGTAATGGGAACAGGGAAGGAAGAATTTGCTCCTTAAATAAAAGAAGTCTGAAGAGAGACAGCACACTCCAGTGGTGAAATATGAACAATACAATAACAAGCCTTTTGAGCCGAAATTCTTGTTCACATCCATTCACACCCTCAACTAATGGAACTCAATTAATTAGCTGCATTGCATTCAGTGTTTGTTAATAGACAAAACAGGTCTTTATGATGTATGCTTGTATATCTGTAAATCCTATTCCCATTTTACATATGGATGAAATCTCTAAAATATACATGCGTAAAACCTTATTTATCCCATTAGTCCATTAAATAAAAAAAAGAGTTTATTGTACTTTATAAACTTATTCTCATAGTTCCAAGTTGTGTAAATCAGTGTAAAAGTTTCCTGTCTCCTCCTATTACACTACTAAGAGAGGTAAGAGAACTCAAAGATTTTCATTACACCATGAGATATACCAGGGGAAAAAATTCTTTTTCCAATACTGGAAACTTAGCCTCAGCATCTTCACAGTTCCTATATCCACAAGGAAGATAACAGAAGACTGTAATTGGCATGGGGAATTCAATTTAGTATGCTGTTCTAACAAATACAATTCAGAATTATTGAAGTCAAGCATATCTGACTTAATCCTGTTGGATTTTTTGTATTCTCTGAGTTTGGTTTTCTTCTTTCAGACGTTTCATTACCAGAACAGGTAACAATAAAACATCTGCAAGAACACTAAGGCTCCAATTACAGGTAGTCTTTGTTTAACAACCATTCCTTCTGCGACTGTTCGAAGTTATGGTGGCACTGAATGAATAGTACTTACACCCAGTCCCCAAAGTTACGGCCACTGCAGCACCCCCATGGTCACATGATCAAAATATGGGCACTCGGCAGCCTGCCTACACTTATGAACATAGGGGTACTTTAACTGCCCCCACCTATCTCCCCACATCTCTGCCCTTTTGACCGCCCTGCACAGTGGCACTCCTCAGTGTCAGCAACAGCACTGGCAGCGCTGGGGCTGAAGTAGAAAACCCAGGACCTTCAGCAGTCTCAGTCAGCTGCCCCTGGGCTTCTACTTCAGCCACAATGCCACTGCAGAGTGCCACCTCAACCCTGCGTCATGGTCAGCCACCCCAGCCCCATTGTGCCAAGTCCCCACCACCCTATGCTCCAAAGGCCCTGCCACTCCAGCTGACCTTCGCCTTCTTCCTCCTGCTGCTGACAAAGCGTGCCCGGCCTGGCCTTATGAGAGGCAGCTGCTGGCCATGCCAAGCCTTCTTCCTGAGGCCATGCACCCCTCTCCAAATCACATGCACACAAATTGTGCATTGCCTTCTTGCGATGCTTCTGGGGTCATCCAAAAGCTCACAAAAAGGCCACACCCTCCCTTCTCCAAATCGTGTGTGCACTTCTCCAAATAGCATGCTGCCTTCTTGTGATGCTTTTGCAAGGAATGCCATGTGCAGGGCAGCCAAAAGGGCAGAGATGGGGGAAAGACAGGCAGGTGGGGGGACTTCAAGAGGAGGCAGTTTCTTACCTTACTGAAACTTAGGGCTGGGAGGGACCAAGCCAGGGAATGGCTTGGTTTGGGGTGTGTCCTTGCCTAACAACTGGTGGGATTTGGTTAACGATGGCAAAGGGGAATGCTGGGATTGCCATCACCAAGCGATGTGGTCATGTGACATCATGCTTTACAACTGCATTGCTCAGCAACAGAAATTCCTGTTCCAATGTCTGTCGTAACCTGAGGACTACCTGTAGTCAACTCTGAGCTACATATGTTCTCCACTGTTGTGACTTACTCCTTGCTAAGTGTTGTAAGGTTTAATTATTCATGCATCATCAGACACACCCACCAGATCTCTGCAAAATCAGCTTCTAATCTAATTTCCTAATTCCTAATGACAATAACTTTGTTTTCTTTTTCTCTCTCTCTGTGCACGCACATCTGTAGTTACTGTTAATATATGTATGTTATTTAAAACTGGAATCCAGCAACATTTAAGGAGCCATAGGTGTTATAGCTTTATTGAATCTGGTGTCCAATTGCTCTTCTGGCAAACTGCAACATGACACCCTGAACATATATCATGTTTTTCCCATACTATTTTTATTTTCAGCGTAATTATAATATTCTGGCTAATAAAAATAACTTCCCTAAAAGTAATAGAACATTTTATAATTATAAACTCAATGGTTTAGACTGAAGTTAAAACCTGTTCAGCTGGATAATAATCACAATTCAGACTAATTTGCTATATTCTTCTGAACTATTGAATAAGTAAAGACAAATATGAAAGAGCATCATTTAACCCTGAGAATAATCCATTATTTTGCTAATAACTTGTATATTAACATATTTGGAAACTATTAACATGCTATATATTAACTATTATTAATCCTGTGTAAAAGTCAGTAAGCTAATTAATTGCATTGGAATGTTCTTGCAATCCTTTAAAATCCTCTGTGTAAAATATCTCTAGAAAGCAAGTCTGATCTAATGCAGCCTTACTGTAAATTGGTCAGATGCTATTTCCTGTTCATGCCGGCATTAAGAAGGGCACTCTTAATCATATGGATTGGGAAAAACATTATTTTCACTGAGGGCAATTTAAAACACCAGAAAAACTTAAAATAATTTCAATTATTATGCCACAACAAATTTTGATCATGCAGTAGTTTTTATCCTCATGCTTTCTCTACTCTTTTCTATGAGAGAATGCAAAGGGTCTAAGTTTAGGTAAAACAGAAAGGTATCAAATTGAGAGACAGAAACCTTTTGTTAAGCCTTTAATGAGATCTCCAGAGCCAAAGACAAACCAATAACAAATCATATTTTCCACATATTGAAAAAGGGCAGGAATCAGGGAGAAGAATGCCAGAGGACCCTGGAGCTTGTCAGCTGGAATTAATTGAATTTATCCATGCCAAGAAAACCTTCCTCTTCTAAATTAATGTTTTTACACCACGAGAATTCATGGCAGTAATTTCATCTGGGTTTTTAAAGAAGTACTTGTTGGTTTTTCCTGTGCTTATGAAGAGAATCCCATAGGAGTAAAGTAAGGAACAAAAAGGAAGCCTTCTAAAAAGATACCATTTAATTTTTCACCACTCCTTTTTATTATTAGAATGTTTCCACTGTTTAAGCAGAACATTAACTCTCTCATTGTAACATGATTTTACTGAATTTAGTAACACCACAAATATAGTAAACCTCTATGGAGAACTGTATTAGAACTGGTTCCTTTGTTTAGCACTGTCATTACAAAAAGTATTATAAATTCTTATCTTTTCTACAGTTATACAATATGGTGCAGAGCCAGTAAAGTAAGGAACAAAAAGGAAGACTTCTAAAAAGATACCATTTAATTCTTTATAATAATATAAAATGGCTCTGTATTGGAAAGTATCAACTCCTTCCATGTTACTGTCTTATGCAATCCTTGAGTTTTATCAGTTTGTGTTCTGCCAAGTGTCCAGGCAGTGATCAGGTGCCCAGACAATTGGTTCTTTTAGATCCAGAGATAATAAGCACACCAGTGAGTAAAGAGATTTTAAGCATTATTATTAACTCAAGCAAACAGATTTAGACAGAAACACAATTTAGGCAGATTAATCAAAAACACAAGAAAAGCATAACATAAAAAAAAAATCAGAACATACCGAGCAAGATGATACAAAATTTCTCATCAGCTGTCAGAAGCTCCCCCAGCAAATATACCCCAGGGTGGCTCAATTTCCAGAGTACTCAGCCCTAAGTCTCTGCAGAAGCTTCCCAAGTCAATTTTGCACACAGCACCTGGTACCAGGGTCTGCAGCCAAGCTCCAAACTCAAGAGGCAATCCTAAAGTTTACTAAAACCTTGTGACCCTGTTTTCCATGGTACCAAGACTGCAGGACGTGACCGTGACTAAATAGTCTGGGCACCTGTTTATGACATAATCCAAGAGCCTGGGAAGCTATACAAATAAGCTAGTGCTAACATAAACAATCTTGGGGTTTTCTCTTCTCCCCCCCCCGCCCCTTCTAAGTAAAAGTGAAAAACAAGCAGGTTAAACAGCTCAGAATGAACTCTAAACTTCTATAATTTTCTTAATATGAAGGAGAAATCAAAATATGTCACCTAAACTCCTCAAAATACAATGGTCTTCCACATTGCCACTATAGTTTGCTAACAGAAATAACGAATTAAACACAGCTGCTTTGCTTGTTCTGTCTTGGCAATCCAATTTGACAAAAAAAATTCTGTATTTAGTGCATCCAACTCCTTTAGAATTATTTTCATGATTTACTCTCAACTATTTTAGGTACTTTAAAGTTTTTGTCCACCAGCCAGTTCATCTCTGTTCACCTGAAACTAAAATGTCCAAATTTCTGTCTCCCTAAGATACACTATAAGACCACCATAATAGAAATAATGTACTGCCATTATTTGATATCAATGGTGGAGAATGTCCCTCGCATATATTCTTGAAAATCAAGCACGTTATTATATTTAAAGTTGGTTTGTTAATTATGTGAAAAGTCCTAATCTCAATTTAACCTGATCCTTAACCTAACCCAATAACACAGGCTTTTTTACTTTTTTACTATTTACTTTCTGCAATAATTGTAACAATTATATAAAAAATATATCAGAGGGGAGATATGCTTGTTGTCAAATTTATACACCACCCATCTCACCATAAAAGTGACTCTGGGCAGTTTGCAATCTTTAAGGTACCAGAAGAATCTTGTGGTACTTTAAAGATTTATCAAATTAGTCTAGTTACCCGGTATAACTGAAAGCTAACAATTCTTCAGTTCAACCTAATTTAGGTACAGATATGCAAACCCTATCTTGGGATATGTTAACAGGACCACAGAATCTAGAATCTGGATCACAGGAAGTAATCGTTCTACTTTACTATACTCTGACTTAGTTAAGCCCCATTTGGAGTACTGTGTCTAGTTCTGGGCACAATAGTTCAAAAAAAGAACAGTGACAAATTGGAGCAAGTTCAGAAGAGGGCTACCAAGATGATGAAGGTTTGGAAACTAAGCCCTATGGGGAATACTTAAAGGATCTGGTTAGGTCTAGCTTACATGAATGAAGACTCACACAGAAGAAGGAATGAACAACCTATTTTGCCCCAGATGGAAGGACAAGAACTAATGGGTTAAAAAGGAGATTCAGGCAAGATCTCAGGAGGAATTTCCTGACTGCATTAACTGTCAATCAGTAGACCAGGCTTCCATATGACACAGTGAATTCTCCTTCACTAGAGATAGGGTGGATGGCCATTCCCCACATATGATCCATTAGAGCACTAACAGTGAGTAGGGAGGTTGGACTGGAAGAGCTCTATGATCCCTTACAACTTGTGATTCTCTGATTTTACAACGTGCCCTGAATATATAAGGATCATTATAACCTATAAACTATTATTTATGGGAATATTAACCAACTAAATTAAATAAGGTATTCAGGATCCAAGCATTTTGTTTTCCTCTTTTTCAAGTTCAAAAATTAAATGTAATTTCTAGTAAATTATTTTGATGCATGCAGTATACAAATTTACCTTTGTTTATGAAGCACATGTTAGCAATGCAGAAGCTGTGTGTGTGTGTGTAAAACGAAACTCAGCTACCTATCTTTAAAATATCATGAGACTCAAAGAAGAAAGCCAAGAAGTAAAGGTAATTAGTTCCTTCTCTAATGAGCTTTATCTCAGTAAAGCAAAGCTTCTTATACAGTAACATGGTATGACTATCTGTGGCTTCCTACATATTCCTTAGCACTGTAGCCATTTCTTTATTTTTTATTTTATTTATTTAATTTTTATCCCACCTTCCTTATTTTTATAAATAACTCAAGGTGGCAAACATGCCTAATACTCCTTCCTCCTCCTGTTTTCCCCACAACAGCAACTCTGTGAGGTGAGTTGGGCTGAGAGAGAGTGACTGGCCCAAGGTCACCCAGCTGGCTATATTGCAAAGTTAAATAATATAGATTGGTAGGTGGGATTTAGTTAAAATCATTAGGTAGTTTATATCATTTCTAGATTTTTTTAATTTGTTTATGCCATCTTGATTTTATCTCAAATGCACAATGAACAAAAATAGTCTGAAAATACATGCAGCCCAAGTAAAAGGCGATAAAAAGAATTTTCCAGTTTTAGAGATGCTTCTAGAAATTGTCTAAAGGATTAATCTGCAGCTATTCAACTGCAGAACATTACTTCTGTGCCACAGACTTGTATATGAACTATTAAATCTATTAAATCAATAGCAATTCCTCCAACCTACTATTAAAGAAGTGATTTAATGAACAGTGCATTTTTGTTCATGGAATAGGGGAGCCTTATTCAGCAACTATAGCCGAATATGAATATATACAACCTCTGATCCATCACTGGAATTATACAGAAACTGAAACATGAAATATGGACTACTTAAAATATACATGAAGGCCATCAGATTGTATTAAAAGATGTAAACACGAACAATTTGGAATACAGACAAGCTAGAAAAATTTCAGCATACAATGTTAGGAATACAGAAAGTTTTTTGTTTTTCTTTTTGAGTTAGACAACTGTTCTATAGCCTATGGTGACTCGCAGTGGGTCAAAGACAAGAATCATTCTTAGCCCTACTCAAATATCAAGGACCAAGCCTCCTTTTCTGTATATTCTGCATGAGCAAAACCCAATGAATTGTGGCCATTTCCCAGGGCTATGTTCTTCACAATTAAATAGCAAGAACAAATGGTATTAAGGCTGTTATCCCCCAAAAAATGGAAATCAGTTTTTTACAATGTGAAATAGTTCAGAAAGTGAAATTAGCAAGTCATCGTGCAATCAAATATTTCATAAGATCATGCTGAACAGCTTTTGTCATTTTAATACTCATTCCCCCAGTTTGGTGAAAATATCTTAGAACTTTTCATTTCAGGCATCCTACATTTTTTGGTCTCACTGTAAAATTCTACCTCATTAATAACCCTGAATTCCTGTGTCTGAGAGCTATGTCAAATAAAGGTGACAAAAGAATTTAGACATGCTTTTAGAGTTATATGACAAATTAACCACCTAAGATTTGTGTAAGCTTTAATAAAGAAACCTCCTTTATCAAAAAATGGAAAAGAAACCAGTTTTAAAAAATGATATTTACAGAATTGCAGAATTGAATAAGGACATTGAGGCCAATTCCCTGCTCAATGAAAGAAACCAAATTAAAGCATCCATGACAGACTATTAGAATATTTTTCTATCATTTACTTACATGTACCCTTGTAACTAAAATTCATTACTGCAAATACTTTATTACATCCCAACCTAAGAAAACAGGCCAGGATTCATTCTTTTTTCCTATCTCCTTTTTGTTTTCATTTTTTAAAGTTTAAATAAATCACATTTTCCAAAGTTGGAAAACAACAGGAAACCATAAGGCCCAAAGGGGAAGCTTCTGATCAACTTGTAGATGTGAAACAGCAGAAAAAAAGAGGGGAATCCCCAAGTTCATGATTAGTCCTGACTTTTTTTCACATAGTATGCAACCACAGTTTCTCCTTATAACTGAGGAAGGTACCATAAAAGTCCCTTCCTAAGTGAGAAAGCAAAACATGAGCTTACAGGTAAGTCCCCCTCCCAAACTTCACTATTCTGCCTGGGTCAATCAGGCATACCAAAGTGGTGGTTTCCACTAAGGAAGCCCTGCATGGCTTGGCACCAAGGTATTTGCACGACCACCTATGCTAACCAGTGCCGACCTGTCTAAGGTGATCCTCCCAGGATATGACACTGGTGGTACCCAGTTTTTATGAGGTGAGAGCTAAGGGTAGAAAGTGCTGTGTTTCATCTGTGGTGTCTCTAGTCTAACTGGAAGTTACACTAGCTTCTTTGATAACGGCCTTACAAAAGCTAACTGAGCTCTTTCAGAGGACATCTGGATGTGATCCTTTGTCATTGTCATTTGTTCATTATTGCCTTTTTGTTTGTTTGTTTTTATTGTTACTGTTGATTCTGGTTTTTGAATTGTTCTGGGCTCTTGTGTTATGGGGGCTGAGAAGTAAATTTTTAATTAAGTTTACCCCTTTTCTTATTATGGAGGTTTAGTAACATTTTTGTTTTTCTTATGATAGATGTTTGTATTGTATATTATTTTGTTGGAAGCTACCAGAAGTCAAAATTATTCATAAGTGCAAATATAAATAAATGTTATGCCAATCTTTAATCAAAATAATACATGTATAGAGTTAATAATACTTTCCATTCTGGCACTAAATCAAAAAGATGGCTATATTAGCAATAAATATTAATACAATTTAGGATGTTCTTCATTCTATAAGCTACTATAGTAGTTAAGATTAGACACAGATGGTAAACACTGAATTTCAAGTCCCACTCAACACAATTCACTAGATCTATGGAAGGCCAGTCACCATATCTAGTCAAACCTACCTTGCAGCTGTTGAAGGGATAAAACAAAAAGATCTTCATATACGTTACTCTGGGCTCCATAAGAAAAGGTAAGAGATATATGTAATAAACAAACAAGCATTTGGAATATGCCTCTAATTTTGTTCCTGTTGCGTAACAGGTTTGTTTTCCTAAAGAGATACAATGCTCAATGCATGTATTCCAAAAATATTTGGGATGTATTATTCAAATAAAAAACTATGTTTACATGAATCTGCACTGAAATATCACATGAGAATCAAGCTTAAACATAAAAGGACAGATTTATTCCTGGTAATATACAACCAACAGCTATTCAATCATACCAACAATTAAAGCAAACACAATACCAGTTGACAGCTGGCTTGAAAAATCTTGGCTCCTGAAAGTAACAAATATGCATCAATATTCTTTTTATTCTATAATAAAGGTATGAATATGTATGATCACCAAGAAATTATATCATTATCTGTATTGCACTTCAAGTGTGAATTTAAGCAGGGTACACTTTGTTTCAAAAATCTATCAACAAACTATAGTCATCTGTTTAGAAATATGGGCATACATAGATATTTTATGTAATAGCATTAGACTAATTCAACAGATGGCATTCACTGATAAACATACTGAAATAAACTCAAAAGTTACGGACAAATCCAAAGCAAAACTAGACCATTAAAAATTCAGACAGATTTGTATAGCTAATTCTGGCAGCAAAAATAATGTTGGGAACACATGCAGGACTTTGAGAATAGCAAAAAAAAAAAAAATCCTCATGCAACAACAGTCTTTTAGCAATCAGTTCTATAACCCTGTGTAATGCCTAACAAATTTGCAAACCTGTGACATTATGCAGAATTATTAATAACTGCAATGTGTGAATTAATTCTTCAAGCAGCTTGATAATTAGACCTCAAATGTTATACTGAACAATTGATTCTAAACTTACTTTTTCTTGTCAGAAGTAACATCGTTGTAAATCAGCTGGAGGACTTTGTAAGATGAAGACCACATTGGTATGAGTTCACATGCTGATGAAACACTACTGTTCTTTTAACTTCAGATCCCAATTTTTCAGAGTACAATTCATCTATACCATTAGTCACCCTGGGTGGAAACTGCAGGTGAGGTGACTATACTGTAGGTTAAAACTCTGTTGCAGGTTTATTGGACATACTTTTCCTCCTACCATGAATCTTTGTTTTGTACTTCATGGACCCGGGTTTCCTTACAGATTTCAATATACTTTTTCAACCACCTTGAGTCTTGGGAGCTAGAAAGTATATTCTTTATGTATTTTGGGAGGCGGGGGAGAGGAAAGATGGACAAAGAGAACCAACTTCAAATATCCTGTCTATTTCCCAGCCCTCTCAAAGGCCAATTTCATTGGCCCAAATCCTAAACACTAACCCCCTGGCGCTGTTCCTTGATAACTGCTGCATTAGAGTACTTGGGAGTAGGGATTTTGTCCCTTTTAGCATTGCCCCTCTTTCTCCTTGAAGCTTTCAGCAAGTTTGGGCTTTCAGAAAGGTGAAGGGCACAAAGTTATGAAACCGAAGTGTCAACAACTATCGCTTGGGCAGAAAGGCCATTACTTGATAACGATAAGCACAAGTTCACAACCTATAGCTTGTGAACTCTCTGCATTCCACCAGGGCAGTACAACCACTGTAATGATGAGGAGGAACAAATGATGCACCCCATTTTCCTCTACATGTACAATATGGTTTTTCTTCTATATTCTTACACGTAATGTACTTTGGCAGGGGCTTAGATTTTTCAAAGCAAGAGACCCTTTCTTTTCCTCCCCAGCTGTTCCTCTTGACTAGCTGTTTTCTCATCTCCTGACACAACATATCAGAGTGTTACCTCTTTATTTCAGAAGTGTTCTCCCAGCTCCATGGTCAGCCACCGGTAGCAGGAAGAGTTTGATGTATGATGGGAAGTTGTAAATGTGGAACCAACCTTTATTTGGTAGTTTCAAAACTGGATCTTGTCAGAAAAGGGAAATGAAAGAAAAGGAAACAACTGCAAGAAATGAAAGCTGATGGCTGCAGAAGAAAAATTGCAAATCCTATACAGGAAAACTATTAGAAAATTGACTAATCTCTCAACAGCATGAAATGTGAAAGTGGCCACAAGGAAAGATGGTGTGGAGACTGTTTGCCAAAGACTGAAAAGAATGTTACAAATTGGCACAGAAGCGTGTGAATTTTTTTTAATGGGTGAATCGAAAAGGATGCTTGGTAGCATGATGAAGTGAAAAAGACTGTGGAGGAGATGAAAATGAATTAAAGAGAATGACTGCTAGAAAAACGAGAATGACACATATCGTAGAGTGAGAAAGGGTAGTTGGCAAGAATGTGGTCAAGGACAATAATAATGGGTAACATTAAAAGAAGCAGGGAAAACGCACAGAGATTTTGATGGAAATAAAAATACTTGGGAAGTGAGTAAAGAGAATGAACGGAATTCAAAATAAAAGTGAGGAAAGAAAAATGAACTAAAGGAATGCTGGAAGGAATATTTGAGAGTCTATAAACGAATGATAGTGATATGTTCTTCAGCAAAGGATCGTTACCTTGTCATGGTGCTGGAGCTTCAGCACCTCAATGATGCCATGAGGTAAACCGTGAAGGGCCACCCAAGACAGGAAGGTAATGACAGAGAGGTCAGACTAAATGTGATCCCTGGGGAAGGTAATGGCAACCCACCCCAGTATTCTTGCCGTGAAAACTAAATGGATCAGTACAACCAGAGATATGTCGGTATACCATCGGAAGATGAGACCCCCAGGTCAGAAGATGGTCAAAATGCTACTGGGGAGGAACAGAGGATGAGTTCAACTAGCCCCAGACGTGATGACACAGCTAGCTCAAAGCCGAAAGGACGGCTAGTGGCCGACGGTGCTGGTGGTGAACAGCGAATCCGATGTTCTAAGGATCAACACACCATTGGAACCTGGAATGTACGATCTACGAGCCAGGGCAAATTGGATGTGGTTATTGGTGAGATGTCAAGATTAAAGATAGACATTTTGGGCCTCAGTGAACTGAAATGGACTGGAATGGGCCACTTCACATCAAATGACCACCAGATCTACTATTGTGGACAAGAGGACCACAGAAGAAATGGAGTAGCCTTCATAATTAATAGCAAAGTGGCTAAAGCAGTTTTGGATACAATCCAAAAAACGATAGAATGATCTCAATTCGAATTCAGGGCAAGCCATCTAACATCACAGTGATCCAAATATACGCCCCAACCACAAATGCTGAAGAAGCTGAAGTAGAGCAGTTCTATGAGGATCTGCAGCACCTACTGGACAACACGCCTAAAAGAGATGTTATTTTCATCACGGGAGACTGGAATGCTAAGGTGGGCAGTCAAATGACACCTGAAATTACAGGTAAGCAAGGCCTGGGAGAACAAAACAAAGCAGGACATAGGCTGATAGAATTTTGCCAAGACAACTCACTCTGCATCACAAACACTCTCTTCCAACAACCTAAGAGACGGCTTTATACATGGACTTCCCCAGATGGACAACACCGAAATCAGATTGATTACATCCTTTGCAGCCAAAGGTGGCGGACATCTATACAGTCGGTAAAAACAAGACCTGGAGCTGACTGTAGTTTCGATCACGAACTTCTTATTGCACAATTTAGGATCAGACTAAAGAGATTAGGGAAGACCCACAGATCAGCTAGATATGAGCTCACTAATATTCCTAAGGAATATGCAGTGGAGGTGAAGAATCGATTTAAGGGACTGGACTTAGTAGATAGGGTCCCGGAAGAACTATGGACAGAAGTTCGCAACATTGTTCAGGAGGCGGCAACAAAATACATCCCAAAGAAAGAGAAAACCAAGAAGGCAAAATGGCTGTCTGCTGAGACACTAGAAGTAGCCCAAGAAAGAAGGAAAGCAAAAGGCAACCGTGATAGGGGGAGATATGCCCAATTAAATGCAAAATTCCAGAGGTTAGCCAGCAGAGATAAGGAATTATTTTTAAACAAGCAATGCGTGGAAGTGGAAGAAGACAATAGAATAGGAAGGACAAGAGACCTCTTCCAGAAAATTAGAAACATTGGAGGTAAATTCCAGGCCAAAATGGGTATGATCAAAAACAAAGATGGCAAGGACCTAACAGAAGAAGAAGAGATCAAGAAAAGGTGGCAAGAATATACAGAAGACCTGTATAGGATGGATAACAATATCGGGCATAGCTTTGACGGTGTGGTCAGTGAGCTAGAGCCAGACATCCTGAAGAGTGAGGTTGAATGGGCCTTAAGAAGCATTGCTGATAACAAGGCAGCAGGAGACGACGGCATCCCAGCTGAACTGTTCAAAATCTTGCGAGATGATGCTGTCAAGGTAATGCATGCTATATGCCACCAAATTTGGAAAACACAAGAATGGCCATCAGACTGGGAAAAAATCAACTTATATTCCCATACCAAAAAAGGGAAACACTAAAGAATGTTCAAACTATTGAACAGTGGCACTCATTTCACATGCCAGTAAGGTAATGCTCAAAATCCTGCAAGGTAGACTTCAGCAATTCATGGAGTGAGAATTGCCAGATGGACAAGCTGGGTTTAGAAAAGGCAGAGGAACTAGGGACCAAATTGGCAATATCTGCTGGATAATGGAAAAAGCCAGGGAGTTTCAGAAAAACATCTATTTCTGTTTTACTGACTATTCTAAAGCCTTTGACTGTGTGGACCATAACAAATTGTGGCAAGTTCTTAGTGGTATGGGGATACCAAGTCATCTTGTCTGCCTCCTGAAGAATCTGTATAACGACCAAGTAGCAACAGGAAGAACAGACCACGGAACAACGGACTGGTTTAAGATTGGGAAAGGAGTATGGCGGGGCTGTATACTCTCACCCTACCTATTCAACTTGTACGCAGAACACATTCATGCGACATGCTGGGCTTGAGGAATCCAAGGCTGGAGTTAAAATTGCTGGAAGAAACATTAATAATCTCAGATATGCAGATGATACCACTTGATGGCTGAAAGCAAAGAGGAACTGAGGAGCTTTATAGTGAAGGTGAAAGAAGAAAGTGCAAAAGCTGGCTTGCAGCTCAACCTCAAAAAAACCAAGATTACGGCAACCAGCTTGATTGATAAATGGCAAATAGAGGGAGAAAATGTAGAGGCAGTGAAAGACTTTGTATTTCTAGGTGCAAAGATTACTGCAGGTGCTGACTGCAGTCAGGAAATCAGAAGACGCTTAATCCTTGGGAGAAGAGCAATGAGAAATCTCGATAAAATAGTTAAGAGCAGAGACATCACACTGACAACAAAGATCCACATAGTTAAAGCAATGGTGTTCCCCGTAGTAACATATGGCTGCGAGAGCTGGACCATAAGGAAGGCTGAGAGAAGGAAGATCGATGCTTTTGAACTGTGGTGTTGGAGGAAAGTTCTGAGAGTGCCTTGGACTGCAAGAAGATCAAACCAATCCGTACTCCAGGAAATACAGCCAGACTGCTCACTTGAGGGAATGATATTAAATGCAAAACTGAAATACTTTGGCCACATCATGAGAAGCCAGGACACCCTGGAGAAGATGCTGATGCTAGGGAGAGTGGAAGGCAAAAGGAAGAGGGGCCGACCAAAGGCAAGATGGATGGATGATATTCTAGAGGTGACGGACCCGTCCCTGGGGGAGCTGGGGGTGTTGACGACCGACAGGAAGCTCTGGCGTGGGCTGGTCCATGAAGTCACGAAGAGTCGGAAGCGACTAAACGAATAAACAACAAGTGATATGTTGAAAAATGGAATTGAAACGAATGCTACAAATAGTAACATTTTCTATAAGAATGTTGAAAAACGATGAAGTGACAAGTTTAGGTGGTGAAGCTGGAGAAATATTAAATATGGATGTATAGATTAACTGTGTGATGTATTTGATATGTGCATGAACACTGCATATTTGGCTGATAAGAAGAATATATGTGAAGAGAAAATTAGCAGGAATGAATGCAAAATCTACAGGAGGATTAGTTTATTAAGTGTACCTGGGAACATGTTTATCATAATTGTGATTACAAGGATACAAAGGGTGGATGTGCAGTGTGACTTTGAATCAGTTACTTTCTCTTAGCCCAACTTAACTCAAAGGGTTGTTGTTGTGGGGAAAATTGGAGGCAGGAGTATGTTTGCTGCCTTGAGTTATAAAAAATAGGAAGAAGAAGAAGAAGAAGAAGAAGAAGAAGAAGAAGAAGAAGAAGAAGAAGAAGAAGAAGAAGAAGAAGAAGAAGAAGGAGGAGGAGGAGGAGGAGGAGGAGGAGGAGGAGGAGTCATCAGGAGCAGATTTTTGTTCTTTAGCAGGTAACTGAGAAATGTATGAATATGACAAAGTTTGCTGCACATTTACTGAAGCAAAGTATAAGATAAAGTGAAAAGGTCTGAATTATGAAATGTTTGCACAAATATGGAGTTAAAGATTTGTCTCTGAATGTTATAATAGCAGTATATGATGGAAATAAAGCTTATGAGAGAATAAACTGAATGCTTAGCGAATGGTTCAATATGGAGCAAAGAGTAAGACAAAGATTTCTCCATGGTTGTTTAATGTATTTATGAATAAATGTATAAGGAATGCTTCTGATGTTGGATGGGGAAGTAAATGTGTGTGCACTTTTGTGGCCATGTTGTTAGCCAAGAACCTGGGGGATGTGTAGTGAATAGCAGACTGTATCATGCATGGAGGAGCATGGACTTTAAAACTATTGTATTGAAGACCAAGGTAGTGGTCTTAGGCATGGATAATGGAGTGAATTTTTATAGATAATTTGTGTTTCTTCACAGAATGTTTCGCTAAAGATAGAAGCAAAAATGTTTGTATGTAAGATGTTTTTGCTGACTCCATGATAGGGAAGTGAAAGCTGTATGTCAGGAGAAACATAAGAAACAAGCTCCTTGTAGCAATTCACAACCAAGGAAATAGGATTCTCACAAATTCTGGCTGGGTAGGTATACTGGAAGGAAAAAAGGAGTTAGGTTACAGAATCTTGGAAACATACCCCTTGTCACTACTTATCAGTCAGTACATTAAAACAGGGCCTCCCTGTTGTGTTTGATCCTCTTTCTACTTGAGTCTTTATTCAATGGGGAGGGAGTTAATCACTTATTTGATGTAATAAAAATGTCCATCTCTTTTTGTTTATTAATGTTTCTTTTTCAAATTCAGACACTTCCAACATAATAACATAAAGCTGAATGGGTTACTTAAGTGTGTGTAACAAAACCAGAAGAGAGAGTCAAGAATGAATGGGTGCTTCATTAATGTGGACTGAATGCAAAGGGAATGACTAATGCAAAAGAGAGATGCTGAGGTGGTTTAGTCATAGAGAGGGAATAAAAAGGAGGACTGACTTGCAAAACAAAGATATGAACAAAGAATGAATGGGTTGAAAAAAGGCATGGCTGGATGGGGTTGGATACAATTTTAAAGAAAAAGGCAGTGTACAAAACGGATTATCAATATGTTGGGAACAATAATGGTTTCAGAGTGATAGAAAAGTATGGTGAATAGAATAAGTTAGCCATGGCAATGTTTTTTTTCCCTTCCTTCGCCCATGTCTTTAATGTCTTTGGCTTATTATTTCTTACTCCTTTTTTACACTCAGCAAAAATTTGCTTAACTTAGAATTATATTATGCATGTGGTTGTGTGGGTGTGCATACACGTAGTTGCAAACTACTTACTTACTTACTTAGTTATTTATTCCATATAAGAATTTTATTAAGTTTCAAGCAAAAATAAAAGCTACAGAAAAACAAAAGCTACAAAGAAAAGAGAAAAAACTAAAAAACTGTAGAAACACAAGAGAATTTTTTTCAAAATTACAAAAAGAGGTGACTTCCAAATTTTAACAGCAAGGATATACAAAAATCTTCCATAATCAACCCCTTATCCTATATTAAACCAAAATCACATTATTTCTTAAATCATTCCATTGGCACATTATAAAAATCACTAAATACAGTTACTCCCTCCCCTTATATTAAAAGAAAAAAATATATATATAAACCTCCTAATCAACCCCCACCAAAGATAACATTCATTTAATTATTTCCTTCCTACTACTAGTCTATACATTCCCGTCTACTAAGATCAAACTAAAAAACATATAAATTGTCTGCCATTGTACTTGATAAGACAACAGTTTTAATAATCTTAATCATATTAAACCCAAAACCATCCAGATAGACATTTATTATTTTTATTATACCTTAATAATCTTAATTCAAATTGTAAAAGATAAATGAAATCAGCCAAACCCTAAAAGCAATCCAGATAAATATTCTTAAACCCTTATCCCACTTCAAAATAAACCAAAGCATTTACATATCACTATGTGCACAGAGCTTTTTTCTTAAAAAAAAATCAAACAGCCCAGAGGCTTCCGGTGGGAATGTGGCAGACTGAGCAGCTTTGCCCATGAGCTCCGCAGGCAGGACTGGCATCGTGGCAGTTTTTCCAGGCACAGGCTGGTTTCTCCTGTAGCCCAGAACACTTTTCCAGATCAAGGAAAACGCTTGGAGTTGACTCACTCATCCTCCAGCTGGCAAGCTGCAGCCAGGAGATCATGGACAGCATGCACGATTGACTGGTAGGGCTTTGCCGGGAGGCTGGGATTTCACCATTTCCGAGCCATGCTACAGCCCTTAAAGGGACAGTAGGTCTAGCACCCCATTTCTTAAACACCCAATTTATTGGGGTTTTTTTTAAAGTTTTTGTACCTCAAAAGAGGCTTTATACAGAAAGAAGCAGCTTGGTGTTTATCGTTATTTCTGGATTTAATTTTTAAATGTTTAAGTTTTGGCTCGTTTTCCCACTTTAAGGCTAAGGAGAACTGAAAATAAATAATTGCCTTCCTGTTATAATGTTTGTATTGAATTTGAAGGACTGAATATCTCCCTGCACCTTGGATTTGTCCTTCTGAATCATCAGCTTTCTGTTCAATTTCTTTTGGACCTGTTAGCATACTTTCTCTTGACAATTTCATTTGGAAGTGTTTTATTAACTCATTAACTCCTATTTGTGAGAGTCAAGTATCTAGGGGTGCCATAATCTACTGCCTGAAACATGGAAGATTTCAAAGAGGACTTTTCAGAGTCCTGTTATGAGCCTGAGCAGTCCTTAAGAGAGATCTTTTTGGAGTGCTGTCAACCTATTCTGTAGACTATTTGAGATTTTGGGGAAGAAATTATTTCTAAGTTGTGTCATCTGGCTGAAGATGTTATGGAGGCAGATGAAGATTTTGATAAGGACAGAGACAGCAAGACTGAAGTGACGGGGTTAAAGTGACAGCCTGAGGTGCAGATTATAAGGGGAGCTTTTCTGAGGGATTGTTATGGCTTTCTGGGAGATTATTATGGGAGAGAAGAGAATCTGCTTTGTGGGAGTTCTTTTGTAGAGAATTTTGAGTTTTTAAGGCGGGCAGTTGGGCTGTTTGATTTTTGCAAGAAAAATTTTGCTGAGAAGTCTGAGTTTTTAAGGGGGACAGTTGGGCTGTTTGATTTTTGCAAGAAAAATGCCTTGGGTGTAACAGGAAGATATGTAAATGCTTTGGCATACTTTGAGGTGGGGTAAAATTAAGAATGTGTAATTGGATTGATAATGAGGCAATTACAATTTCATTTCTCTTTAATAATTTAGACTAAGACTTATGGTTTTTTTAAGCTTTGTGTGATTTGTAAGACTTATAAGGTATTCATAAGGTATAATAATAGTTGCTTGGTTTTTTAGGTTTAATAGGATTAAGATTGCTGTAGTATTATTTAATTATAAAAGTAGACAATTTAGATGTTTTTATAATTTGATTTTTATTATAGTGGACAGAAGTATATAGAATAGTGGTGGGAAGAAAACAATTAAATGTTTCATGGGGGAGGGAAGTTGATTTAGAAATGTATATATTTATGAAAAAAATAATATATTTATATTATATATAATAATATATATTAAAATAATATAATATATAATATTATATAAGGGGAAGGAGCAATTGCATTAGTGATTTGTATATGTTTTAATGGAAGGATTTATAGAAATAATGTGATCTTGATTTGATAAAGAGTAAGGGATTGAGTAAGGAAATTGTTGTATATTCTTCCTGTTGAAAGTCAGAAGTCACCTTTCTATGTAATCTTCAAAATTCTTTTTTCTTGTGTTTTGCACTTCTTTAGTTTTTTTTTTTTTAGTTTTTAGTTTTTTTGCAGTTTTTATCTTTGTTTTAAACTCAATAAAATTTTATTTAAAAAATTGAACAGCCCAACTGCCCCCTCAAAAACTTTGACTTCTTTTCAGGAGACCATAATAACCCCTTCTTTTCCATGGCATTCCATCAGAAGATCAATTTCACTTATGGCTTGCAACTCAATCTCTCCCTTAAATTTCTCCAAATCGGCTATCTGATCTTCATCCAGCATTTCAACAGAAGTCCCGATCTCACTCTTAGAAGAAACATTTCTGTCGCTGTTAAATTCCTCAGTTTCCTCCACAACATACCCAACCAGATGACACATTTTATACCTCGTATTTTCTACAATGTCCTGAACGCCTTGCATAAAAACTTGGTAGGAATCAGAAAGAATTTGTTTAAAATCTCAGTGGAAGTCAGAGAAGGTCTCTTTAAAATCCTCCATGTCTCATGCAGTAGACTATGGTGCCCGCTAGGAGCTTAACCAGCGAAAAGTCAAAGATATGAAAGAGTTCTGGAATGTGTTCACACAAGTGAGAGTGAGATATGCAGACAGTTCCCCAGGGAAAGTAGAAGCAGAAAACTGAAAGTTCAAAACAGCCGATTCAGCGTGTAGGAAAATGCTAGTAATTTCAAATTTAGTACAAAAATAATAACAGGGAGACAGTTATTTACTCTCAATCCTCCAAAAACAAAGTCCAAAACTTAAAAAGAATTTTTAAAAAAAACTGATCCCAAAAATAACGATAAGTACCAAGAGAACCCGCTTCTCCTTGCTGCAGAAAGCCTCTCTTAGGGTACATGTACTTAAATATAAATTGGGTGATTTAGAAATGAGGTGGCTGATCTTAGTGTCCCTTTAAGGCTACAGCACAACTTTGTAATGGTGATGTCCCAGACTCCTGGCTAGCTCTTACCAGTCAAACGCAAACACTGTTTGCGATCTTCTGGCTGCAAGCAGGCATCTGGAAGACAGATGGGGTGATTCCAGGTGTTTTCCTTTTACCGGAAAGACAATCCTGGGCTTCAGGGAAAAACCTGCCTGAGCCTGAAAAAACTGTTGCGTTGTCAGTTCTGCATGCTGATCCCGTGGACACAGCTGTTCAGTCTGCCATGCCCCACCGGAAGTCACAAACTACTTATTGAATTTGTCTACGTAACAGTCTTTCCTGTCTAACCAGACTTTCTGTAAAAAAAAAAAAAATTACCAGGGATTCACATTAAAGTACATTATATGAAGACTTTCTCCAAAATATCTCTACCTCATCTGGTCCTTTATTTCCATTCATTTCTTGTTTCTAAGGCCAATATGATATTTTACAAGGCTAGTAAATAAAGGCTTCAAGCTAAAATACATACAGACTAAAGATATGAAAGCCAATTTGGCATAGTGGCTAAGGTGCTGGCCTAGAAACCAGGAGGCTGAGTTCTAGGCCTGCCTTAGGCATGAAAGCCAGCTGGGTGACTTTGGGCCAGTTACTTTCTCTCAGCCCAACCCACCTCACAGGGTTTTTATTGTGGGAAAAATAGGAGGCAGGAATATTAGGTATGTTCTCTGCCTTGAGATAGATATATAGAGAGAAAGATAAAAGGCAGGATAATAATAATAAAGAATTACACAAATTTCTAAGGCATATCTCCAAAAATAGCAAAGAGAAAATTAGATGATTAAGTGATATTTTAGTGACACCATGTGGCTACATGCCAATTTGCTATCTGCTGAACTGAACTGCTTGTCATTTTATGGGATAGATGAAACTTCATAAAAAGACAATAAGAAATAATTCAGCAAGAAAATAGAGATCTGGCTGATTTACACTTTAAGAAGCACAACTATTAACTCCATAATCAAACCTAATATAGTGGATTAGAGAAGGAAGTTTGTCCAAATTTGTTTATTTTCCTGTATCTGTCACATTGAAGGTAGATATTGGTCACCAACTTAGCACTTATATCTAAACATAACTACTAGGTTTAAAACTTATCCTGAAGGATGTAAATAATTAACACCTGAGATTTGTCTAACATCTAAATTAACTCACTTCTCTATGCCAGTAATTTCTCTCATTTTACACAGAAAAAAAAATAGTATTACTGTTGATACTATTACTACAGCTATTTTACTTTTAGATCACTAAGTGTTTTTCTCTCCCTCCCAATTCTAACAAGAAAATTACTTTTCCATTTGGCTATGAGATTGATTTACTGTTTTATGAGTGACAGGCAAAATTCCTTTTTTGCTACAAGGCAAACAGAAAATATAAGAGTGCTTTTAAAAAGACTATAGCATTTAATCAAAATAATAATAAGATTTAGGAGGAGAAACATGAAGCCACAATTATGGCAGGGTTCATACTTCACATTAAGCTATAACCCACTGTTCATAAACTACACTGCTGACTTCATGCAACTCAATTTTAAAAAAAAATGTTAGGCTCCCAAGCAGTCTGAATTGTGAATACAACAGTCAGAGTCATCCTGTAAAATGAAGGATTATTAAAAAACAACAACAGGACCTTGCTACTTTAAATATAAAAATGGTCCAATTTATTACCTAACTCTAGCATTCAGTTTAAAACAGCATCAATGAGAATGTTTTAGTGACTCCTTAAGAATAAACCCTATATTTGCCCAAAGTTCCTTCTGCATAAGTAATTTCTATAAACCAAACGAACACAATTGCCCATAATAGGCTCTTGTGATTCATGCTGAAAGAAATCCATAAGCTAAAAACGTAAGAAAAATAGTTCCTGCTGTTGCTCCACAAATGTTTGCTAAGTGCTATTTAAGAGGATTTTTCCTCCAATAATTTAACTTTAAAATTGCACAGATTTACTGTGACCATCATAACTGAATTACTGTTTCTGTCTAATCTCCCTTTTATATGTGTATAGAGGGGAGAGAGTTAAGATTAAATTCAATCTTAAATTCTGGTTCTTCCAAATAAGTAAAGCATCATTTATTAGCTCTCATGTTTTCATTTGCATAAGCAGAAGAGTATCTGTAGATTGAATTTCACTTTTCTCAGAGAACACTAGAGCAAAGCATAGCAGTCCCTTCTATAAGCTTGTCCTGTGCAAGGGCACTTGGAGAAAAAAACAAAACAAGTGACTGCTAGCAAGTGACAAACACATATACAACCATAAGCAAATGGCTTGGTCTATTCCATGCCTCGGCTAAATACCCTTTATAGAATATAACAACAGAATTAATAGTTCAGAAAACTAATTTAGATTTTTCAGAATGCTATTGAAAACCAATTTTGGGCTGTAGTAGTGGCTAAAATATATTGCAAATAATGCAGCAAATGACTGATCAGGCAGATTAAATCAGTCTGTGTTTATTGTAAATGTTCTAGAATTCATTTAAAAATTAATAAATTAACTATAATTATTTATCTATTATGTGGAACAATATCTTGTAGAATTTCTTTAGGGTCCCAATGATATTTTATTATTAGAAGCCCAGGTCCAGAAATTAGGAAAAGAAAAATTATTAAGAGCACAGAACAAATGCCTAAAGCAAAGAAAATTCAATGAAACAAAGGACAAGCAATAGTTCTTTCTTTGTTTCCAAGACACTATGGGATTGAACTAGTTTGTTCCACTATCATGAATACTGAGATTACTTTTATCTGAATGTCTCTTAATATATATGGCTCATATTTACATACAAATTAAGATGCTATATTTAAAGAGAATTTAATACAATCTTGTATTTAACTTCTCACCTAGCATCATGAACTCCAAGCAGACAAGTGCATTCCATCAAGTAAGAATAAGCAGACTGAGAGAAGCAACAGATCAATCTATTTTTATCTATTTCAGTGAGCATTTTTACTAACCTACACCATTAGCCTCTTAATAGGGTTATAAATAATTTTCCAGCTAAGTAATATTTACAGGGTTATTTTCTAGTCCATTTGATTACAAATAGTTTTTTAATGTCCTTTAACAATCAGTATTGCCAGTACTACAAAAATAATATTTCCCAATATCAAATATAGTTTTCCTGCACTTAGAAGAACGAACAGATATAAATGAGCATAGATAGCTTACAATTCCCTTCCTATTCTATCCTTCCATTTTCCTTTATTCCCTCTAAGCCATCCTAACATTCTTTTGCATAGCTTGTATCACAGAAGTCTTCATTTATTCCAAAGCAGCAGCTATGGGTGGAATGAAAGGTCCTTGTGTAAACAAAAAGTGCATCTATATGTGGATCTGGGGAAGACATTTCCCTATGAAATAATCCCCCTTCCCTTTTGTAATAATGTTGTGATCTTTCTTCTTCCTTATTTTCCAAACTGCACTTGAAAGTGGGACTGTGAAACCACATATTCCAGCCACTCTCCCACTCATCCCAATGCCTGGATATCACCAGAAATCCACACATGGCTATTTAGGTCCAAGGACTAATCTTTTTAATTAACTTAATATATTCAGTTAGACCCAGCCTTTGTTTCCTATTCCTTCCCCATATTTTAAGTATCAAATGCCACAAAAAATATTCTCAAATATGAACAATCACATCCCAAATTCAGCTCAAGAAATACAGCATTCAACGCCCTTCTCCAAATCCCAGCTCCCACATCAATAACTGTCATACAGATCAGCTTCATGTCCTTATTATGTTGAGTATTCACTATCCCCACTCATAACATCTCATGACTTTTCTCCATTTCTTCCTGCTCCCGTTCCTAAAGTAGCAAAATACCAAACAGTATACAGTGAGACCTCATTTTAATGGACTAACTGGGGTGTGTGTGTAAGGGGTAGGTGTGTCCATTATTCATGAATGTCCATTTAATCAGAGAGTGTATCACTTGCCATGGTTTGCACAATATCATTACACAAATGATGGTATTTGCATAATGATGTCATTACATAATATTGTTAATCAATATGGAATTTTGCTCTGTTCCATATGAAGCTTGTTGTATTGAGATCTAGTAAACTGAGGTTTTTCACAGTAACTGATTTGGATTGGATTGTAACGTTGAAGACAAGAGACTGTGCAATGAAACAAATCTATGTATATCTCTTCTTCAAAGTCTGAAAAATAAGGAGAAGAGCTCATTGCTAACTACTTTTAAGCTACTGTACTGGATGCTTGTCACTTTTGAATTTATTGTAATATTTAATTAATAAGAAACAAAATGTAATAATTAATTACAATATTTTACAAGATGTTTCTAAAACTACTTTTATTAACTTTCAGGGTACCAGCAGCCTGAACTACTTTGTTCATGAGAGTTTCAAAGGAAAGAGCTTGAAAATAAATCCCTATATATGCTATTACTTCTGGAATCATTCATTTAAACTATCCTGTAAAATTTTTAATTTTTGCTACTTGGCTACACCTAATTTTTCCAGCTGAATATTATGGAAAGCTACAAAATAAGTTATTTATACTACCAAAAGAAGAATGCAATGCAATCAGTGCCAAGATGACAGGGGGTAGGGGTGAGAGCAAAACAGTATCATATAATTTGTATTGTATTGTACTATTGTTCAATCAGAGACCAGCATACATTGTTACTGGCCAAACACAATTTAAAGTGCAGAATAAGGAAAATGAAATATCTTTACAGAGAAAAAAAATAAATGATGGAAATGAAATTGTGTTTGATTCCTTTCCAAGACCTAACACTGAAATGCGAAATGAAGATCATCTCTGAAAAGGCAAAGACACAAGATCAGGTAGCTAACATATGATGGATAATGGAGAAAGCCTGGGAAGGAAGTTTACCTTTTTTTCACTGATTACAAGAACTCTGCCTGATTATGCCAGAATATGCAACATATTAAGGCTAATGGAAGGGCCAGGGCATCTTATTCTTTTGAGGAATCTTTGCAATGGAAAAAAAAAAATGGTAAAAACTGCATTTAGAGAAACTAAATGGTTCAAAATCGAGAAGTTAGTGGGGTGCTGCTTATTCTCCCCACAGTAAGAATGGCAACCTTGAAAGAAATGACACTTGGAATCAAAAATTCAGGTTGAAACAGCAACTATTTAAGATATGCAGATGACACTACTTTGCTAGATAAAAATAATAAAAACTTAGAAGAGCTCATTACTGTAATGAGTCTGTCATACCAAATAAAAATCAATAAATAAAAAGTAAAAAGTAAAACTGGAAAGTAAAAAATCCAAGTTAATGGTAAATATTAGGAAGCCAAATGTTATGTCCCCCTGCATTCTTCGTGATCTTAGTGAACTTACACAAGCATTCTTAGTGAATTTACTTCATCATTAGTAAACTGATGATGAATTCAAGCAATAGAGTTTGATTTTCTTAAGTTGGAGAATAAAATGGACCAAATGTTAGGGACACAAGAAGGAGATTAATACTACTAAGGAAGGCAATGACAAACCTAGACATGATCAGGAAGGATAAGAACGTTTCACTGGCAACAAAGATTAGTTAAAGCAATGGACTTTCAGTAACAACAACAAAACAGTGCAATTTCACTTCCTTGAATGTGGCTATGTTTTTTTATACTATCTGTAAAACTGGACACACCGCTTGCCCTGATGACCTATTCAAATAAAGTGATAATTTTATGTTGTTTTATTTGAAAAAGAAACCATTTAATTATTTTAATTACAGTATTTTGACTCACAAGATTCTAGTCAGTGAATGTAGTAAAATCCAGTATGCTATTATTATGCTATGCATGTTCTAAACCTTGTCCCTCACTTATTTCTCCAGTGTTTTTCTAAAAATTATTGCTTTTTGAATCTTAGATAGTAGGGAACAAATTATGAAATAAGTAAGTTTTACTACATTATTGTCTCTTTTTTTTTCAGCATTAACATTCACCTACTTGCTACTCCTAAACACATAAAATGTCCCTTGGAGTTTAGCAACTGCAGTGCAATTTGTAACCAAAATTAAACATACTGTACAGCAAATTCAGCAATTATTATTGGAATAACTATTCTAATGTTATACTCCAGGCATACCTTAATAAGCAAACCAGGTTTTGCATAATATATTCAATTAAGTAACAAAGTGTTTCCATATCCATTAAAAAGTACTGCAGATATTTTAACACTCCCTGCCCCAAAGAGAGAGAGAGAAATCATTTTTTTCCTTTACTTCAAAAACTTCCAAAAGTTACATCTCTACTAATTACCACAATGCTATTGTATTTTTTCGGATACAGAACTGGAAGATAATAGATGAAAAATTATACACGCACATGCTTAAGAACTTATGGTCTGAAGAAAAAAAGATTAAAGATATTACTATGGGGTTTTTTTACACTATAGTTCATTATCGATGTTCATGCAACTATTCAACTGTTGGTTCACTTTATTCTAACACGTACTTGAGTAATTACTGTACCTAATTCTAATCAATTAAAGCAAAACAATTTAGTTCAACATTGTTATAGTATGGAATCAAATCAGTCACGTCACACACTGACCTGCAGACACGGGCAGGAAAATACAGTTTCTGCCAAGATCGACATAGATATTTGGAGTGATCAATTACACGAATCCAGTCTAGTTCATCCATGGATACCTCAATGTAATAGGAGTAAGACCTTTAAAGATCAAATAAATTTTAAAAAATAGCAGTTATCCATGTATCAATTTCACACAATGTTTTATACATCCTGGGGATGGCTATGTTACATTCAGTGTTAGACAAATGAATCTACATTTAGGCCAAGTGAGCTAACTTTGCTTCCTTCTGTTTCTGCAATTCCCCGCAAACCCAAAAATATGCTCAAAGATTCTATAATCATCCAGGGAATGCAGGGACGGAACAATCTGATCAACCCATCAATTTTATAAGGCAACATAAAGTTAAGTATACAACAAATCCACCTTTAATGGCAGTATAAAACATACTCATTTTTGCAGCTCCCAGTCATCACATTCTGACCAAAACAGAAATGCTAAATTGCTATTTTATAAGGGGAAAAAAGTGGCTGCAGTAAAATAAAACAATCTGCTTTCAGACAAATGCAAACATTTAACACATTTAAGATATAAAAGAAAGTATTTTGTGTTTTTTCACAGATTTAAATTTTAAACTTAACCAGAGCAGTTGTGCATAAAAAATCAACAGGAATCTGAGAAAATATTTAGTAGATCATGGACATCATTAAACAGCTTGAACATGTGGGTGTTATATCCTTTTTTCCATAATTTTTGTTTCGTATTTATTTTTTGTTACATTTTTACTCTAACTCACTTCATCAAAAGCATTTCCTTACTTTACAAATTATCTACTTAAAACATTTATATACCACCTATCTTCTAGTTCAGAGCATGTATAAAACTGCAAGTATAAAACTTTGTGTGTGTGTGTGTGCCTTTGTCAGCGTTGACTCCTAGTGACTGCCAGCATAGTTCCTGCAGTTTTCTTGGCAAGATTTTTCAGAAGTGATCTGCCATTCCCTGCTTTCCTAGGGCTGAGAGAGAGAATGACCTAAGGCAGGACTAGAACTCAGAATCTCCCAGTTTCTAACCTGGTGTCTTAACCGTTACACTAAACTGGCTCTCAGGGAATCATTAAAGGAGTAATAAAAATATTTAAAACAGTATTTTTATGAAAACAACAGTGAAATTAGGCATTTAAAGCACTCTTAAAGTGGAAAGTTTCAACCAACTTCTGGAACCTGAGTGATAAAAGAGGAAAGTCCAAGTCTGCTTATCAACTTCTAATGGGACAAAAAAATCTACTCTCTGAGAAATCCTTCACTGTCAATAGAACAGAAAGATTCATTAGATTAAAACAAACAAACAAACAATATAAAGCAGACTCTATTTGGTTACTAATAAACTGGTAAATTCAAAAGCTGGCACAAATGTGATTTGTTTACTACAGATAGGGACCCTATTTGGTACCTTAGGGTTATTTGGCAACCAACAGCCACACTGAATACATGATATCTTGTAGAAGGGCCCTGGTACCATTGGGGCAGGGTGGTGGGAAAAATAAAAGTTAAATCCCTAAAAATATAAAAGTACTGTCTTCCTTCCCAATCCCAACTTGTACCAAACATAATCAATTTTAAATATGTACCAGCATACACTTCCATCGTTATTAATGACATTTTTTAAATAAGTACTCCCACTTATTTTTACCATTTCTTTATCTTTCATTATTCTACTATGTTTTATCATTTTAATTATTTTATGCACTTGAGATCACTCCCATTCAGATAAGCTTTCTGTATGGACCACAACTGTGTTTCTTAGTGTCAGCTGGAGTTCTCAGTGTCTGAAGGCAAAAAAATGCTCATTCTCCAAAATCCATTTCATCTCCTGCATTCTAAGAAGGAAGCAGGAACAACAGAGCAAATTGATTTTGCAAAAGACAGTGCTGGCAAGCAAGGTTTACTAGAAATGGATCTTGTTAAGCCCAAGAGTGGAAAAACAAATAAGACTTAGAACCTACCTGCTATCTCGATCCCATAACAGTATTCGTATGTGATTGATTATTGACGGCTGACCCAATTTAATTTCAATACCAGAACGGCAGTCATCATCAATGGGATGTCGGGAAAATCCATGGTCTAGATCATAGTTCTGTGTGTCTCCATCTAATAAAGCAGATTTTAATTCTCCTTTAACCACTTGGGCTCCATATTTCATAGTGGCAATGTTCTCACCTGGTACTGGAAATAACAGGAATGAAAAGTTGTTTATTCTTTCTTTCTAGCACATTTCCAGTTGACTGGTAAGATCACCACCTCTACCCTGTGATTTTTGTCTGAACAATTAAAGAAGTGCAGTAAGTATTACTCAAGAAAGCAAATGAATAAGGTTATGACAACCCAAAGCCCCACTGATTTCCACTGGGGTTAGTGAAGACTAACTTCCACTGGATTTTGATCATAATGTTAAAAATCTAATATTTTGAATACAAATTATATTTATAAAATGCATAAAATGCTAATTCCTAAGAAATCAATATAATATGATTGATAATTAAAAACTACCTAGTGAATAAAAATGAAGTTTTTCAGACTCTTTGTAACATTACTGACACTTGAAAAGAAAGGAATATGGAAACAGAAAAACCCTAATAAAAGTTTACATCTATTTAATTTACTGAAATTCAGAATTAAAAAAATATTCAGGGTGGATTCATTGTTTGAATTTTTGCAGAAAAATGATGGCTGTATCCCAAAATTCCATAAACAGAAGATCATTCAAAGAACTAATATTTCCCTCTCCACTCATTTCCTTGTGGCCTTAAGAAGTCTTTCTGGAGTTTTTCTGAAGGGTATAAATTATATCATGGAAAGAAAACAAAACTGGTTCACAAAACATTCGCCTAATTTTGTGACACCATATGCCATGCAGGAGCACTCCCAACCCACTGAAGAATAGATTAATTGCAAGAACAGCCTTTCATTCACTCAACCTTTGAATACAAAGCAGTAAGAAGTGTTTTGCTATTTCACTGGTTTCCTGAGGACTAGATTGATTATGACCAGTCAGTAGGATGTACAATCAGTTATTAGAGGGTATATATTGCTGCTGGTTAACAGTTGCTTAGCAGGCCAACAACATTTTTAATTAAAAGGAAATGTATAAAACCTTCCTTTGCAAGTTCAAAATACTGAGGCTTACTTAACATGCCCCTGTAGTTGAGATCCATGTCCCGACTTTCAGATCGAACTTTAATGGCATCCAAAATAGCATCAGGAGATAGTAATCCCGAAGGTCTTACGACATTTAAAAGCTCCATCAAGCTCATCAATGGCAAGCGCACTGCCTTCATAATTTCAGCATGACTTTCCTTAGGATTGTGTTTACACCAATTCATCAATGCTTGAAAAATATCCTTCTCAGGAGCTGCAAATGAATCCCTCAGTACAATACTGAGAAGAGCTGGCTAAAAAGGAAAAAAAAATGGCTTTAATGTATGGTCGTTCAGTCAGCTCCAAGTAAAATTATATTAACTGAATTCTACAAGCTCTTCATTGTCAGCTATGTAAATTCTGTTTGCAATAAATATTTGATTACAAAACCAACATCTCACATAGCCACATAAACATTTTATCCTTCCTATATAAAGTGATATTAGCAACAGTTCTTTATTAACCATTTAGGAATGTGCAGCTAAAAGAGACAACCATTCATATATATGATATAAATCCTGTAGTTCAGTACAATCCCATTAACGAAATTATTAACTTAGAACAAAACCTTTTCCCTGCCCCACTATTAAAATTTACTTTTGCTTCGTCAAGGTGTTTTTATTGTGATGTGGGTTCTTTTTGGTTTTGTTTGTATTTATTGTTTTTGTTTTACATTGCCCAGAATCCTCTAGGATTGGGGCAGGCTCTAAGTGTGTATGTGTGTGTGTGTATTTTAATTATTTATTTATTTATATTTATATTTATATTTATATTTATATATATATATATATATATATATATATATATTGTTGTTTATTGGTTTAGTCACTTCCGACTCTTCATGACTTCATGGACCAGCCCACGCCAGAGCTTCCTGTCGGTCGTCAACACCCCCAGCTCCCCCAGGGACAAGTCCATCACCTCTAGAATATCATCCATCCATCTTGCCCTTGGTCGGCCCCTCTTCCTTTTGCCTTCCACTCTCCCTAGCATCAGCATCTTCTCCAGGGTGTCCTGGCTTCTCATGATGTGGCCAAAGTATTTCAGTTTTGCCTTTAATATCATTCCCTCAAGTGAGCAGTCTGGCTTTATTTCCTGGAGGATGGACTGGTTGGATCTTCTTGCAGTCCAAGGCACTCTCACAATTTTCCTCCAACACCACAGTTCAAAAGCATCGATCTTCCTTCTCTCAGCCTTCCTTATGGTCCAGCTCTCACAGCCATATGTTACTACGGGGAACACCATTGCTTTAACTATGCGGACTTTTGTTGTCAGTGTGATGTCTCTGCTCTTAACTATTTTATCGAGATTTGTCATTGCTCTTCTCCCAAGGATTAAGCGTCTTCTGATTTCCTGACTGCAGTCAGCATCTGCAGTAATCTTCGCAACTAGAAATACAAAGCCTTTCACTGCTTCTACATTTTCTCCCTCTATTTGCCAGTTATCAATCAAGCTGGTTGCCATAATCTTGGGTTTTTTGAGGTTGAGCTGCAAGCCAGCTTTGCACTTTCTTCTTTCACCTTCATCATAAGGCTCCTCAGTTCCTCTTCACTTTCAGCCATCAAAGTGGTATCATCTGCATATCTGAGATTGTTAATGTTTTTTCCAGTGATTTTAACTCCAGCCTTGGATTCCTCAAGCCCAGCATGTCGCATGATGTGTTCTGCGTACAAGTTGAATAGGTAGGGTGAAAGTATACAGCCCCGCCATACTCCTTTCCCAATCTTAAACCAGTCCGTTGTTCCGTGGTCTGTTCTTACTGTTGCTACTTGGTCGTTATACAGATTCTTCAGGAGGCAGACAAGATGACTTGGTATCCCCATACCACTAAGAACTTGCCACAATTTGTTGTGGTCCACACAGTCAAAGGCTTTAGAATAGTCAATAAAACAGAAATAGATGTTTTTCTGAAACTCCCTGGCTTTTTCCATTATCTAGAGGATATTGGCAATTTGGTCCCTAGTTCCTCTGCCTTTTCTAAACCCAGCTTGTGCATCTGGCAATTCTCGCTCCATGAATTGCTGAAGTCTACCTTGCAGGATCTTGAGCATTACCTTACTGGCATGTGAAATGAGTGCCACTGTTCGATAGTTTGAACATTCTTTAGTGTTTCCCTTTTTTGGTATGGGGATATAAGTTGATTCTTTCCAAACTGATGGCCATTCTTGTTTTTTCCAAATTTGCTGGCACATAGCATGCATTACCTTGACAGCATCATCTTGCAAGATTTTGAACAGTTCAGCTGGGATGCCGTTGTCTCCTGCTGCCTTGTTATTAGCAATGCTTCTGAAGGCCCATTCAACCTCACTCTTCAGGATGTCTGGCTCTAGCTCACTGACCACACCGTCAAAGCTATCCCCGATATTGTTATCCTTCCTATACAGGTCTTCTGTATATTCTTGCCACCTTTTCTTGATCTCTTCTTCTTCTGTTAGGTCCTTGCCATCTTTGTTTTTGATCATGCCCATTTTTGCCTGGAAAATGTATGTATGTATGTCCGTGCGTGTGTCTATATGTTTGTGTGTGTGTGTGTGTGTGTGTGTATGTATGTATGTATGTATATGTGTATATATATATATATATTCATTCATTCATTCTTAGCTGTTACAGAATTGTATGCAAGTACAGAAACATTAACCTCCTGAATACAGAGCCTTTTCAGGAACTATCTTCCTAGTCTCAACACATTTCAGAGATGAGGGGAAGGTTAAGAACTGAGGAATAATTGTAACTGAAAAATGGAACAATGGTCAGTCAAAGTAGAACACATTCCAGAAATGACTAATTATTGAAAAAGCTTATATAGGAAAAGCAAAATTATTATAGAATGCCATCTGGTTCACTGGAAGATGAACATTTTGATACTCCTCTGAACTGACTTTTGGAATTTTCTCAAAGAAGCACCACCAGAAGGGTTAGATATTCAATAAAATGGGGAAATTGGAATTTAGCCATACTTTGCCAACAACAGTGTAACTGGAAATTGTGTGGACTTCAACTCCCAGAATTCCCCAGCCAGCAATGGAGAATTATTTTTTATTATTTTTTATTTATTTTACTTCTACACCACCACAATCAAATTATTCTCAACAGTTTACAGGCTGTATAAACAAAAATTAAAACATCCATGGTGAGGTTAAAACTGATCAAAACAATCATAACAATGAGAACAATAATCACATCAGCCCCCACATAGAAACATTAGGATAGAAAAACAACAATAAAAGAGAATAAAACAATAAAGAATAATGCAATGAATTTCAAAATCTATATTCAAAAATTTCAATAATATTTTCCAAATATGTATACAAAAAGTGATTTTAAAAAAGCCCCTAAGGACTAAAATGTTGACATACCTTAGAAAGAGACAGAAAGCCTTCACTAGAGAGTACTTCTTGAGCATTTCTATCCATAAATATGAAGCACATACATGTCAGTTTAGGTAGTGAGTAGAGATTAGCAACATCGTAGGTCATGCAAACATTTTGAATGTTAAGAATGGTGCAAAGATATTCAGAGGTGGAATCCTCCAGTTCTGGAAACCCATATTTATGTGCTAAACTCAAGAAATCTAAGAGGACTTCTTCTTTCTCGTCTCTTAATGTGGCACGACCTGTATAAATATATTTCAGTAACATTGTAAAGGCCTCTGCGGTGGTATCATGGAGAGGGATTTCTGCTTCAGGCTGAGATTCACGCATTCCACCATACAATAATGCTCTGTTCAAATGTAGAGAAAGAATAAAAGTGTGAAAAATTTGCATTTGATAAAGAAGTCATACAAGCCCTAAAACAAAAAAGAATGAAATAACACAAATTCCAGAATTTCCACCACCAAGTGACATTTTTATAACTGTAAAATCATCACTGTTAGTTCTTAAGACAGAAATTATAGTCTTTTGTTCAGATATGAGCCTGTGACAGCTTATATCAAGCAGTTAAAATTTACTTGCAACTGATTCCTGGAAACAGCTATATAAAATGAAGAAAACAAATTGCTTTAACATACAGGTATCCAGCAGGTTTTGCATGAGAAATGAGAGACAAGGCAGTATTGAACATTGTGCTAGAGGAAGAGAATTTGCAGGATTTGACCTCTCTGTTCCCTCCTTCTCCGGAAGTCTTCCAAGAATGGTTATTCAAAGGACTGGAGGAGTTTCCTGAATAAAGTATGCAGTAGTATGGGAGGTTGAGAAAGAAAATAGAATTCCTTAGAAATGAGTAAAATTACCCACCACAGAAAATCCATTGGCTCTAGGTTTTGGGGTTAATTTCGGGAAGTCATTTTTACTGGATGCTGAAACCATTACTATTACATCTTCTTCAGAAACATTTGTATATGAAGTATAGATAAACATTATCTATACTTTATATACACATTTATCAATGATGTCTAGTATGTAGATATTATGGAAAATTATACATATTACAAGAAAAAAAATTAACTGATGCATTATAAACTATATACTCAAAAGAAAAATTTACCCTGAATAACAAGAACAAAAAGCTCTTGCAAAAAATAACAACTAAAACTAAAGAAAAAAAACCCATTAATGCCAAACTGCCTTCAGCTTTTCACACCATATCGCAACCAGAAACTCATTTTATGCGATTCTTGCAGTCACTGACCAAAAGGTAACATTGGAAATTTCATATCTTGCTTCATAGTACTAACTCCTGTTTTATAAAAGCAATTTTTGCTGGGGGCAATTGTGTGATCATTCTGAATTTTGATCCTCCTTAAATACAGCATATTAGTTTGAGATACTTATGTAATGAAGGTCAAGTGTGACAGTGCAAGGTACTTTTTTTTTTACAGTTAAAAAAAGGCATTGTTGGACAGATCGTTTGTTGTTTCTTAACATTGTCAGGTTGTTTCTTAATGGTTTTTTATTTTATCTTGCTTACCCAGAAGCTCAAAGTACTTCTGATAGAAAACTATACTGCACCTGAAATACTGGCACCTCGCAGCCAGAATCACTCTGTGTGCAGGAAAACGTTTCTTTTCCACTATAAAGGTGACGTCGCTGTATTCCTCCCCATTCATCAGAACACCAACATGATCAGACAGAATGTGAACGTGGTCTATTTCACCTACTGCTGTGTAAGGACGAAGTGGATGACTGTTGCTCATCTTGTAGAAGAAATGCTTATGCTACACCTAAAAAATACAGCATAAGAATACTGAAGATCACCATTATAAAAGTTAAATTGACTGTAATATAAATCTTAAGGTACCAGACTAGGACCCAGACTGAAGTCCACAATTCGCTAAGGAAGCTGACCGGGTGAGCTTAAGCCAGTCATTTTCTTACAGCTTAATCTATTTCACAGTGTTGTTGGGGGGAAAAAAACTGAGGGAATATATGTATGCAGAAGCTACCACCTTGAAGAAAAAAAAGCAGGGTGTTACTTAATTAATTTAATTTCGAGGCCGCCCTATTCCTTAGCAACACAGGGAGGCTTACAAATAAGAAAAGAAAGAAGCAACTCATACAGGAAAAAGCCCTAAACTAACTCAGTAACAATAAAACAAACAAACTTATAGGAACTCCACAATCACCCTATCCCAAGGTCTGGGGAAACAACCAAGTTTTCAATGGTTTTCTGAATGTAATCTCATAAATAACAGACATAAATAAAATGTAGCAATATTTTCATCAAATCATTGCTACAACTGTTATGTTGATAAAAGAAAACTCCTATTTAATGAATGCCTACAGCAAGCACAAGTACCTAGATGATCTTGACTTATCTCAAGTGTAGCCACAGACAACTCAGGCTGGGTTAAGACTTGGACTGGAAACCACCCATAAATTCCAGGGCTGTAAGCTAGATTTAAGACTTAGTAGAGCAGTTCTATGAGGATCTGCAGCACCTACTGGACAACACGCCTAAAAGAGATGTTATTTTCATCACGGGAGACTGGAATGCTAAGGTGGGCAGTCAAATGACACCTGGAATTACAGGTAAGCATGGCCTGGGAGAACAAAACGAAGCAGGACATAGGCTGATAGCATTTTGCCAAGACAACTCACTCTGCATCACAAACACTCTCTTCCAACAAACTAAGAGACAGCTTTATACATGGACTTCACCAGATGGACAACACCAAAATCAGATTGACTACATCCTTTGCAGCCAAAGGTGGCAGACATCTATACAGTCGGTAAAAACAAGACCTGGAGCCGACTGTAGTTCAGATCACAAACTTCTTCTTGCACAATTTAGAATCAGACTAAAGAGATTAGGGAAGACCCACAGATCAGCTAGATATGAGCTCACTAATATTCCTAAGGAATATGCAGTGGAGGTGAAGAATAGATTTAAGGGACTGGACTTAGTAGATAGGGTCCCGGAAGAACTACGGACAGAAGTTCGCAACATTGTTCAGGAGGCGGCAACAAAATACATCCCAAAGAAAGAGAAAACAAAGAACGCAAAATGGCTGTCTGCCGAGACACTAGAAGTAGCCCAAGAAAGAAGGAAAGCAAAAGACAACAGTGATAGGGGGAGATATGCCCAATTAAATGCAAAATTCCAGAGGTTAGCCAGAAGAGATAAGGAATTATTTTTAAACAAGCAATGCGTGGAAGTGGAAGAAGACAATAGAATAGGAAGGACAAGAGACCTCTTCCAGAAAATTAGAAACATTGGAGGTAAATTCCAGGCCAAAATGGGTATGATCAAAAACAAAGATGGCAAGGACCTAACAGAAGAAGAGATCAAGAAAAGGTGGCAAGAATATACAGAAGACCTGTATAGGAAGGATAACAATATCGGGCATAGCTTTGACGGTGTGGTCAGTGAGCTAGAGCCAGACATCCTGAAGAGTGAGGTTGAATGGGCCTTAAGAAGCATTGCTAATAACAAGGCAGCAGGAGACGACGGCATCCCAGCTGAACTGTTCAAAATCTTGCGAGATGATGCTGTCAAGGTAATGCATGCTATATGCCAGCAAATTTGGAAAACACAAGAATGGCCATCAGATTGGAAAGAATCAACTTATATCCCCATACCAAAAAAGGGAAACACTAAAGAATGTTCAAACTATCGAACAGTGGCACTCATTTCACATGCCAGTAAAGTAATGCTCAAGATCCTGCAAGGTAGACTTCAGCAATTCATGGAGCGAGAATTGCCAGATGTGCAAGCTGGGTTTACAAAAGGCAGAGGAACTAGGGACCAAATTGCCAATATCCGCTGGATAATGGAAACAGCCAGGGAGTTTCAGAAAAAACATCTATTTCTGTTTTATTGACTATTCTAAAGCCTTTGACTGTGTGGACCATAACAAATTGTGGCAAGTTCTTAGTGGTATGGGGATACCAAGTCATCTTGTATGCCTCCTGAAGAATCTATATAACGACCAAGTAGCAACAGTAAGAACAGACCACGGAAGAACGGACTGGTTTAAGATTGGGAAAGGAGTATGGCGGGGCTGTATACTCTCACCCTACCTATTCAACTTGTACACAGAACACATCATGCGACATGCTGGGCTTGAGGAATCCAAGGCTGGAGTTAAAATCACTGGAAGAAACATTAACAATCTTAGATATGCAGATGATACCACTTTGATGGCTGAAAGCAAAGAGGAACTGAGGAGCCTTATGATGAAGGTGAAAGAAGAAAGTGCAAAAGCTGGCTTGCAGCTCAACCTCAAAAAAACCAAGATTATGGCAACCAGCTTGATTGATAACTGGCAAATAGAGGGAGAAAATGTAGAAGCAGTGAAAGACTTCGTATTTCTAGGTGGAAAGATTACTGCAGATGCTGACTGCAGTCAGGAAATCAGAAGACGCTTAATCCTTGGGAGAAGAGCAATGACAAATCTTGATAAAATAGTTAAGAGCAGAAACATCACACTGACAACAAAGGTCCGCATAGTTAAAGCAATGGTGTTCCCCGTAGTAACATATGGCTGCGAGAGCTGGTCCATAAGGAAGGCTGAGAGAAGGAAGATCGATGCTTTTGAACTGTGGTGTTGGAGGAAAATTGTGAGAGTGCCTTGGACTGCAAGAAGATCAAACCAGTCCATCCTCCAGGAAATAAAGCCAGACCGCTCACTTGAGGGAATGATATTAAAGGCAAAACTGAAATACTTTGGCCACATCATGAGAAGACAGGACACCCTGGAGAAGATGCTGATGCTAGGGAGAGTGGAAGGCAAAAGGAACAGGGGCCGACCAAGGGCAAGATGGATGGATGATATTCTAGAGGTGACGGACCCGTCCCTGGGGGAGCTGGGGGTGTTGATGACCAACAGGAAGCTCTGGAGTGGGTTGGTCCGTGAAGTCACGAAGAGTCGGAAGCAACTACACGAATAAACAACAACAAAGCTAGACTAGGAAGTCAAAAAAAAAAATCATCCTAGAAGGACATAGTAAGCCACTTTCATATTGCTGCCAAGAAAGCACCATGGATGTTTCCATGTAATTACAGAAATCAAGCCCAAACTGAAGAAATCATTACCTTTTTATTTAAAGGAAGTATATATCAGAGTATAACACTGTCCATCTAATTGCTCCAAATAAAGAAGCCCTTTTAAAAACTAAAATAAACAAACAATTGTTATAGGGCTTGCTCAGTTGTATACTCTCTACAAGTTAAAAGTGATTCTGTAACCTTAGCACATCAGTTAGGCCCTATATAGGAACGCTCAAATCAAATACTGAAAGCTACAACAGAAGCTTTCATGCATAATGAGCTAGAATATGAATATTTATGAACTATTCTCCTAATAGCCTAATTAATTCTCTGAAATGGAGATCATAGTGGTTTTTAATTATTAATATTAGAAGACTTTCCTAAGAAATAAGTTTAATCAAGGCAAAATTAACTATTAACTTCCTGTAAAACTCTAGTTGGACCCTATCTTTGCCCCCAATACATTTTCAGAGTCTAGAGGCTTCACAGAAAGTGAAATTTCAACTATTTACTTGTACACTCTAACAAACCTCTGAAAGAAATACATGACATTTGCAAAACACACACTTTAGCCATTTTGCTCCATTCATGTTATTCATATAGTATACAGACTGAGGTCAGCCTGAAGTCACTTTTTCCCCCAAACTCCTATTTTGGGAAAAATAAGATTTTGTGTACATTTAAATACAATTCCCACTTTCCAATAAGAGTTTCTTACTTAAGCAAGAATAAAACCATTGAACATCTGTTTCATTATTTTAGGCAATACACATTTATATCATCTTTTGGTGTACAAAGAGATATTTATTTAGCAAGTATTTATGCAGCTTATAGGAATAAGATCTTAACTTATATTAATCCAAATTAAAATATAAATTATAGATAATAAAACCAAGGTTTTTAGCCACTTAAAAACAGCTCCTCGTTCTTTAACCTTTGCCCATGTGTATACAGACCAATATGTTCATATGTAACACGAGGACCAGTTACCTCTGCATACAGAAGCCAAAGTAGAGTAAAATACTGTTTTCTGAAAAGTAGTTCTGAATGACACAAAATGCAAAACAAACAAAAAAACCCCAACAACAAAGTTATTCACTCAAAATATATGAATATCTTTCAAATCTTTTTGATCTTCAAAAAGTACTGATAACCTTTATAGCCCTTCCACAACTTTTTTCTGAAACTGTAACACAGGTCACAGACAAATCCTGCCTACTGTCCTTCTGAGAAGGACGGACGCAAGTGTTAAATATATGGAATAGAATTAAATGTCTCAGCCAACAGACCAGTCAATCAGATTAGTAACTCCTCCTCCTCCTGCCCCTTCAGTATCCTCAAAACCTGCTCTGGATGTTGGACTTCTCCTTGAAGCAGATATATAAGGGAGAATAGGAGCTGCAAAAGGAAAGGAAGGAGTAAAAATTCCCATTATATGAGCAAATTTCCATGCCATCCATGGAAATTCAAGTTACTATAATATGCTTCTTATGGAGCTACCTTTTAAGAATTTTCAGAAACTGGATTAGAATGAGTTATAAAATATTGAGATTTAGGATTCCAATTTTGAAGTGGTTCCATTTGTCTCTAGATGGTTTTTAGATTGAATTTAAAGTGCAGTATTTGATATCATGGATTTAAGATATCCCAGTGTCCTAGTGTATTTATTAAACTGTCTATATCAAAGGACTTGCCCTAAACATACAAGACACCCCCATGGGAAAGTTCATTCTATCCTTCCTTTGGTTAAATCTATGCAGTTCCAGAAGACTTCCTTAAGAGTAGATCCCTGCTATTAAAGTTTGTTTCTATTTTGCTGGTTTTTAAAATTAGTTTGAGTAGGTTCATTGTTCTTTATTAGATTTGTATGCCACTGAATCCATTCAGACTCACAGTAAATCAACATAATGCAATCTGTTATTATTAATATCAGTGTGAATCACTCCACTGTAAGATGAAGGCTTCTTCAACGAAGGTTATGGGCTGTAATCTGCCACTCTGGTGCAGTGGGGATGGCAGAAAGATGTTTTTTGTCTTCCCTTAATTGTTGTTAACACCAACAATTAATCAATCAATTAACTTTTTTCTATCTGGGCTGGTCAGAGATTTCCCCAGAAAGTGGCCTGTCAACAGTGGTCTGCAGTTTAGTTTTTTAAGGAGGTGGAACCCTAAGTTTTGTTGTGTGAAACCTGACAGCCTGCAAACTGCTCAGTGCAAGCTGACAAGGATTTCCTGTGATGCCAATACCTCATATGCAAGAGCCTGTTTGCATCTTGGCAGGTACATATTTTATTACAGCAGGAAAGATGCTTGCACTCAAAATCTGGGCTTGGGTGGCTCCCTGAGAGGCAGGGCTGGGGAGGTTACTGACAGTCCCAGGACTAGTAAGAGTGTTCTGTGCTGTTTCTCCCATCTCTATAGTGAATTAGAGGGTTTGAGTATGGTGTGGGGGAGTGATGGTGAGGATGTGCTATATGATCTGAATATATGGGAGTTTGGTATGAAAGGCTTGCCAGATTACAGACCTCCTGACTATATAGCATTTGTAAAGTGTGCTTGTGCTGTGCAATTAATTGACATCCATGTTAGGAGACTATGGAGCCGGGGGGATGAGGATGGGGCACAAAGCTATAACAGCCCAATAATATCGGCTCATGGGAGATACAGTAGGGGAAGCCAGGTAGTCTGTTCTGGGGAAAGAGTGATCTCCAACTTGGTGACAATTTCCTTTTCTGATTTGCCAACCCCAAATTAGAGACTTCATGGCCAGATTGTTGGTGAATCTCACTTAGGGTGTTGTTGGTAAATGCCAGATCTGTCTACAATAAGACCACAACAAGTCATGGTTTGGTGGTGTGCAAACAGGCAGACCTGGTGTTCTTACTGAGACTAGGCTGGGTGAAGGTGGGAGTGTCTTCCTCTGAAGTCTGGCCAGCTAAGTTTAAGTTCCTGCATTAGCCTTGAGGCCAGGGCCATTGGAGGGGGTGATGGCACTGATTTATTGGGAGACCTTCTCTGTGATCACAGTTGTTCCTGCAGTGGCAGGCTGTGAATGCTTATATGTTACGCTGGGCCACATGGACAAGCTAGAAATCCTATTGGTGTACTGACCGCCCAGCTGCCCTGGAGGATCCCTCCCTGGGTTTTTAAACCTAGTTGCTGGACTAGTAGTAGAGAGCCCCTACCTTTTGGTGCTGATGGACTTTAGCCTCCACATTATGGGTGCCTGATCCAGTTGAGCCCAAGAGCTCATGGCTTCTATGGTAATCATGGGCTTGTCTCAGGTGAACTCTCCCAATATATGAAGGACACATTTTGGACCTCACTTTTATGAGTAGTTGCTATGCGATCTCTGTGTGGAGGGTATTACCATCAATCCTTTGCCACGGTCAGATCACTTCCTGGTCCAGCCACCCAGGACCACTATAGGGCCAGTCCTATTTGTATGGTCCACTCTAGGCACTTTGTTGAGCTGGATGGCTTCCAGCAGGTGCTTGAGGAGTTTCCTGACAACCTGGTGGGTGAATAATTTGAGGGCCTGGATTGGTGTTAGTATCGTCAGGCAACATGGGCCCTTGATGAAATCTGTTGATCCCAGATGGTTCCATGGATTACCAGGAGTCTTTAGAAAATTAAGTAATAGAAATGACATCTAGAGTGCTAATGAAGGAAGACAAGAAGAGAATCTGAAAAAGTATGAGTACCTGCCTATGTGCCCTCATTCAGATTTACTCTGTGGTGATCAGATGTAAAACACATTATTTCTCCTCTGTTACTGCACCATCAAGTTGTCATCTAGAAGCAGTATTTCTGGTGGTCAATTCCTTTTTAAGAAAGAACTGACATCAAGAGCTCCCACCTGGTTGCTGTGATAAAATAGCACATCATTTCACTAACAAGTTTTGCTCAGATTCACCCAGGTTTTGATTTCTTGTGGGCAGAATCCAGGACTGCAGCATCACCTTGCTTGGTTAGCTGGAATTCCTTTTGCCATGTTTGCTCCAATGAAGATGTAAGAGTGCTCTCTAGGATGACCTTTGACCTTTGGGCTAGATCCTTGTCCCTCCTGACTTTGTCCAAAGGAGGAAGGAGTATTCTTCTGGATCTGAGAGACTGTAAATGCCCCATTGTGGGAGGGACACCACTGGTGACCTTGAACGCAAGTGTGGTGTACCGCTTCCTTAAAAGGTTCTTTCTGGATCCAGAGATACTGAACAACTATAGCTCCATCTCCTGCCTACCTCTACCCTGCTATCCTTCAAGCAAGTCTTGAAGACCTGGCTGTTCCCCCAGGCCTTGAGCTAAAGAGAGTGAAGGGCTCTTCTGGGATGGCCTCTCTGTGAGACTTGTGAGTTGTTCCCTCTAGGTTAACCATTGTATTTTTCATGATTGTTTATATACCTGGTTTTCATTGTTCTTTACCATCCAAAGTTGTCTGGAGTCAGGTGGTCTTATAAATACAATAAATAAACAAATCAACATTCCATTTTAGGGGAAATTTATTGAGACAATGGTGGAAAGTAAACTATGGAATCCTCTAGAGGCAGGGATTATCTGGATCCTTTTCAGTCAGGGTTCAAGCCTGGACATGGAAGAGAGACAGCACTAGTAGATGACCTTTGTCAGGATGTGGATGGGGGCTTTCTCAAGGGCCTTCAGTATAATTGACCATGGTATCCTTCTAGACTGCCTTCATGGGTTGGGGATGGGGGGGGGGGAGAATGTATTGTACTGACTTGGCTTTATCCTCAAAGGATGATTTCAGTCTGTGGTGATGGGGCAGGAGAGAATGGCATGATGGCATCCTTGTGGGGTGCCACAAGGTCAGGTCTCCTGCCTCCTATTTGACTTTTACATAAAGAAGTCTTTTGAAGGTTTGAGGTTTAGCATTATCCAAATGCTGACAGTGTTCAGCTTTATATCACTACCCCAGGTCAGAATGATGCTGTTGAACTCCTGTCTCCGTGTCTGGAAGCTGTGAAAGTCTGAACAACATTTATATTGAATCATAGCAAGACAGGGTTACTGTTCATCCACCAGAATCCTCTGCTTCCTCTTGATTGCGTGGCACTATCCTTGAGGGAGCAGGTGGACTAATGAGTCCAACTAGAACAACAGGTAGAGGCCACAGCCAGGAGGACACTTTCCTAGTTTTGGCTGGTGCACCAATTGCAGCCCTACTTAGCGCAGGAGGACCTTGGTACAGTGACACATACCCTACTTAAACTACTGCAGTGTGCTGTACATGGGGCTGACCTGGAAGATAACTCAAGAGTCTGCAGTTAATTCAGACTTGGTGTCTGATGTACTGACTGATGCTTGCCAATGGAAGCATATTATATCAGTGCTATGGGTCCTACACTGATTACTAATGGGCTTCCAGGTGCAATTCAAAGTGCTGATGTTAACCTGCATGACTTGGTGATGTTAAGTGCAAGACTGCATTCTCCCATCAGAATTGATCCAACCAATTCAATCTACTCTGGATAAATTGTTAGTGGCACTACTTCTCAGTGGCTGTGCCAATGTTTTTGAACAGCCTCCCAATGAATATCCAGTTGGCTCTTAGTCTGACTGCCTTTCAGAAACTGCTCAGAGCTCAAAGGACACTGGGGCCTTGATTTCATCTTAGTTCTGTTATAATTTGGTTTTGTTAATTTAATTTTATTCTGTGTTTTCAGTTGTTCGTGGATCTTTTATTTGTGTACTTTTATGGTACGTTGTTTCTTGTGCATTTTATCTTGTAAAGCTGTAAGAATCTTTAGGGATTTGGCTGTAAATTTAGTAAATAAATAATAAATAAGTTATTAAAACTATAATTTTACTTACAGTGATAACACTCATCTACTCATGCTCAAGGCTTCCTTCTTAAATAAGGCATACAGATATTTAAGCAAACCAAGAGCCATTGTGATACAGTAGATTTGAACCAAGAGGGTAGACAATGTGATAAAATTAGAGTTCTACATCAGAGTCTTGAATTCAAATTCTACCTCAGTCATGAAGCTGAGACCAATCTGTTTCTCTGAAATTCACACACAAAAAGTTTAATTTGAGGCTAAAATGGGATAGTTTCAGGAATGCTGTTCCCTAGTTTAAGTTCCCCAGAACGAAAAGATACAGCCATAATAAAGAGAGAGAATAAAATTACAAAAATATTTGCTTTGTCTTCTTATTAGTGCAAAACACATTTCATATTTGTGTCATATTAACAAAGTAGGACTAGCAAACAAATTCTCACAAACATACACAGATATGTGTCTGTGTATACTAATTCTGGAAAGAGATATAAAGAGATAACTCATAGCCTCAAGCACGATAGGATGAGACAAAACCAGACTGAGAGACAGAAAGGGCTGATCCAAGAAGAATGGCATATGTAGATATAACAAAATAAAATATTTTAGGCTGTGAAGCATGCCAGATCCAAAGAAGAAACATGCTCTGGATCATGTGGGACTTCTTGTGCAGTACCTGTTGTCAACTCTCTTAAACAATTTTTCTCAACCTCAGCAACCTTAAGATAGCAGACTTCAGCTCCAGAATTCCCTAGCCCATTATGGGAGTTGAAGCCCACACATCTTAAAGCTGCTGAAGTTGAGAAACACCGCTCTAAAAGGCCTTTTCTCAAGACTGTGCAGCTTCCTTCCATACAGCTACAGCATAACCCTGGAAACTCTGAATATCAGGAGTTGCCTCCATGTGGGCTCAGAACCATCTTTTTCTTTTCCAATTGAAAGCACTGCAAACCCCTAAAAATATACAGTGATACATGAAAAATGCTCTTATCTTACACTCTATTAATCAGATGGATCCCTACTTTGTACAAAAATTTACATGCAAGTTCAGTAGAGAAAACAGAGTCAGAACTCACTTGCAAATTTATCTCTCAGAGAATCTATGGAAAGAGGTAAACTTGCAAGTATTCTTATAATGGGAAGGAAAAATCTGCATTTCTTATCTTCTCCGTCTATATGACTCCGACTTCTATTAACTTTATCAAATAAAAATTATGTTACAATTTATATACTATATACCTCTATTCTGAAATAATGAACAGTAAGGCTTAATCTTAAAATCCTATTGCATTCAGTAAGATTTAATAACATGAATATAACTGCAGTCTAATATATTTTTCATGCCTCTTTGCTGTATAGCCTTTACTTTCATAGCCCACGCTCATCCAATTTCCTTTAAAAAAAAAACCCAACACATCAGGAGAATAAATTAATACTAGACTACACAGCAGGGGACATGTATGTACATTAGTGTTCTTCTGAGCAATCTAGGGATAAAAATGTATTATTTGGTTAGGCTGACACAATCCATGCCCAGACATAGTACCACCCTACCACATATGGTATAATGATGGATTATAATTACATTGGCAGTGATTTCTGCATCCTTTTAAAAACCCAGAGGGGAAAATAGTTCATGAATTAGACCCAAATTAGAAGGAACATGAATTTTAGTTGATGGTGCTATCTGTTGTTTTGAGGTAAGCATGCTATTGCCCAATCAGCTACACTAAATACTATATTTCTTAATTATTAGCTCTAGATATTCATAATTCTTTCAAAAGGCTAAATTAAAAATCAGATTCAAAACAAAGTACAAACTCCTTTCTACCCAAAAATGATGACTCTATTCTTATCTCTAAGTTAACAATGAAGTCAAAATCATGAATGATAAACAGGAAAGAGCAACAGATTCTTTATCATACAATGACTGAAAAGAAATTGTATCTTAACACATTGTCATATGGTTCCTTGGTTTTATTTTTGTTTCTTTTATGTTCTTTGAAAACTGGAAATCTGGACTAGCTAGTGAGTCACTTGAAATCGGAGGCTGAGGAGTGCATCCTTTTAGTACAATGATTAACCAAGAACAGTTTAAAAGAGCAGCTACTGTATAAAGTTGCATTTTGTTCTCTTTTAGTACTTTACCAGTAAGACATACGCTTTTGCTTTTGTTTTCTTGACTCTCTTGCTTTCTTTGCTACAGTTCTCAGAAAATGATTACCAAGCCTTGCGATACCTTCATAATTAACCAATGTATTATTGCTTAACTTCAGATGCATATTATAGAAGGGAGGCCTCACCCCTCTGTCCCTACAGGATCCCTGGTTTTTACACACCCTTGCGCAGCCTTCCTGCCATGTCACAGTGGCTTTCTACTACTACCAATTGCCACCACCTTTTTTCAAGGGAAGAGAATACCCTGACCTGGCTTTCTCCCTCTTAATACTAGCTTGTGAGAGAGAGATGACCTGAACACTTGACAGGAAATTGGGCATAGCCACAATGATAAAAAGGAAATGATGAAAAAGGAAAATTAAACTCTAGCTTCACCTCCTAGCTATTGGAGCTGAGGAGTGTGGCCACAGGAAAAACAGTCCTCTCTTCCTCCTTTGAGTAGTTGCAACAAAAGCACAAAATATAAAAATCAAGTTTATTAAAAATAAGAAAAGTAAAACTTTATTTTATTTTTAGGGAGTCAGGTGCCTGATAATAAAATCCTAAACAATGTCTTAACCACCAATCTCTTCTAAAATGCTATGGGGAGACTGAGACCTGAGGCTGAAAGACTTAAGGAAACAAAAAAGTGCTACAACTGAGTTTGCATTGCACAATACAATAAATTTCAAAGACAAATATTGCCAGAGACAATTACCATCAAGCTTTCAGAGAAATCAAGCAGAACAGCCCCTAGAAAATAGAGCACACAATTCTGACAGTACATTCTAGTTTATTGAACCCTGCTACTGTGATTCAATGATTACTCAGAAAGCCTCGCAACTTACAGTCTTCCAACTTTTAAGTAGAGGTTTAGATTTGATTCAATAGGTGGCAAATTGTAACACAGCTGATAACAGCTGGATCCATCATGCTGAGTCATGGATTCATTCCATTCATTGGCTAAGTACACTTGTGTTAATGGAAAAAACAGTTTTATTTGATAAGAAGTGGCATAATTTTTCTAAGTTTAAAATCTGATCCAAGTAAAAAACTTAGGGTCTGGGTTACTTCAGGGACTGCCTCTCCCCAATTACATCTATCCATCCCATCAGGTCCGGCAGGAGAGCATGTTGCGGGTCCCATTAGCCAGAGTGTCGTCTGGCAGAACCCAGGGAGACAGCCTTTTCTTCCATGGCGCTGCCCTGTAGAACATCAGCCCCCTGTAGATCAGATTGCCCCAATCCTGCTGCCTTTTTGCAAGCCCCTGAAGACATGGTTTTGCCAATAAGCATGGGGACCTGGGAGTCTGGTGGAGCTGGTGCAATGGCTGTACTGACTGTTTTGAGTATTGGAATTACCTCAGCTGTTTTATGTATTAATTATGTCCGATAATTAAAACATCATTTTTATATGCTTTTATATTTTTATCCCTCATTTTTAAATTGTTGTATTGTTCTTTTTTCCTGTATTAACATTTGTTTTAATTGTCTATAAGCCACCCAGAGTCATATGTATGAGATGGGCAGCTATATAAATTTAAATAATAAAATTATTACTCTACTCAAGGTCACTCATGACCTGGTCATCTCCTGGCTGGATTATTATAATGTGCTCTACATGGGGCTGCCCTTGAAGAGTATCCAGAAACTTCAGCTGGTGCAGAATGTGGCAGTGCAGGCAGTTATGCGTGTTTCTGGTAGAACACAAGTTACACCTCTGCTTCACAAGCTGCATTGGTTACCAGTTTGTTTCCAAGTCCAATTCAAGGTGCTGGTGTTGACCTTTAAAGCACTACATGGCATGGGACTGGGTTATCTGAGGGAACACCTCTTCCTGATTACATCTGCCTGTCCCATCAGATCCAGCAGAGGGGGCATGTTATGGGTCCTGTCATAAAGGGAGCTACATTTGGCGAGCCTTTTCTGCTGTGGCTTCCGCGCTGTGGAATATTCTCCCCCGAGGTGAGGTTGGCTCCATCACTTCTGAGCTTCCAAAGGTCCGTCAAGACATGGTTATAGGCCTGGGGACCCCACGGGACTGGTGAACTAGTGAGGTGTCTCCATTAGTATTAACATCCCTTCACCTACTATTTCTTTGTTTTTGTTTTTTTTATAGTTTTTAATGTTTTTAATAATAATTGTTTTAAATATTTATTATTTTATCTTTATTGTATAGTGCCCAGGGTCACTTTTTGTGAGATGGACAGCTATATCAACTGGTTAATAAATAAAGTAGCTACAATCTTAAAGGTGAACAGCAGTGTCAACTAAGCAAAATTTCACTATTCTTCTGGAGATTAAAGAATATTTATCAGCTAAAAGGATATTAGTTTCCTTTTCCAAGCTATCATGGCTATTAGTTAGAAGGGATAATATCAGATCTGCCTGCCAGGATGAATCAAATGGGCATGTGTGAAATCTCCCTGTCAGACAAGGACATAGACAGTCCTGCACAAGAATGATACTAAAACTTATTTTCAGTAACATGGAAGACAAAGCACTTAGTCAGGGAAATGTGGAAGCTTTCCTATGAGACAAATAATTAGCATAGAAGAATGGTCTTCAATGAACCCATCCCATTCATGTGAAATCTACTGATTTTACCTACAAACCTATAATATAACCGTAGCCTGTGTATCTGAAGACATACATAATCTCAGGCCTGTTGATCTGGTCTCTGAAGAGCCCATTGTTTAATTTTCTCACTTTATATTCTTCAAGAACATCATGGGTGGTATTTTATTTTATTTATTATTCAATTTTCTATCACCGCCCATCTCCCCCCAAATAGGGGGACTCTGGGCGGTATTCATTTATTTGGGCCTGGGAACCATGACTGGAGGAGTCATTCCATGCATATTATCTGTTATGTCTTCTTTCTTTTACTGTCTATAGCAGGGAAACACAAGAATTATTCTGCATAGAGCATAACAGCTTAGCATAAATCTTATTGCTGATGAGCACAGCCTTAAAACAAGAAAATGTGATTTGTATTGCCTGTGTCTCCATACCTTACTGAGTGTTACAGTAAACAGCAAATGTACCTATACCACACATTTACATCCCAAAGCTAGGATCTCTTGCAAAAGACAATAGATGAGGGACAATTAGTAGGAAAAAAACTGCTTCGCAAATTTCCTACACTCTCATGTGGGAATTCAAGATACATGTGGTTCCCCTCTAATCTGTTCTCATAACAACCTTATGAGATAGAGTAGCCTGATGTGTCTTTAAAAAGTAGAAAGTAGAAGAATCTGTTCAAAAAGTTCTATCAAAGGAACTTCCCTTTTAGATACCCTTTGCTTTCAACTGTTTGGAAAAGTTAGCTTCATTTGCCAACAGTAAAGGACTGAAACGTGTTGTGATGTCACAATGCAAACCCCGTGATGTCTGACATCAGAAACAAATTTGAAAGGCTGGAGTTTGCATTATGACATTGCAATGTACATTTTGTCACTTTTTCATCATTGCATTTTGCACCACATGCTTATGCCAGTGAGTGTCACAGCTGAGTGAGTATTTAAGCCAGGTCTGACTTTAACCACTACATCAAACTGCCATCAGTACAAATGGCACAAACTTTAGCATAATTTTTTAAAAGAAAATAAGATAAAGACTGCAGTTTTATGTGTACCATATACAATACAAACAGCATTAACAGTACATTTCTATACTGTACATGGCCATTTAGAAACCGAACTGAGTTAAATGAGGTGGGTGAGGGTTGCATTCTAAAAGGCTAATCATTACCTTTCATAAAACAGAGATTTTTTGGACAAGAGCAATATAACTTCAACATCATTGAACTGTCACTAACTCATTAGTTTATTTAGAGTACTTTTCCAAGGTTGTTGCGGGGGATGTGATTATATTCTGCTAAATTTAGCAAGCACGTGAAGGGCCTTATAATGCTGTTTTCTTTCTTTGGTTTTATTTTACAAAGAGCTATATACAAATCCAGTAAATAATAACTGAAAGTGTAGTTTACATTCCAAAGAGTAGGCTAAAGGCCGATGCACGTAAAGGGCGTCAGCTAAACACAACGCCCCCTTCTACCAAAACCTAGAGTCCAGACATACGAATTGCCAACGAAGCCCCACTGCCACTTGCACCCCCAGGAAAAGCCTGCGCGAAACCTGCTGCACCTCTCGATACGAAGCAACTGAGAACAGTTCGCGACGGCCCATTCGCCCCATTCGCAATACCCATCACCTGCCCTCTGCCTGCCTTAAAATAACCTCACCGAGCGGCTAAGAAATGCTCAGGGCCGCGGGATAGCCCGGCAGGGAGCGATGAACCGGTATTAACGGCCATGGCTGCTTCTGACTGCGCGCGGCCCTACAAGCAAGGAAGCGCGAGAGAGAACGCCGCGCAAACGCCCCTTCCGAGCCCCTTCGCCGCCAGACTTACCGGCCGGAGCGCTGGAGCAGGACCCCCCCCTTCGCCGGCCGTGGCATTCAGGCGTCGCCGCGAGCACTGACGTCACCCTAGCAACGACACCACCAGCGCCCTGCGCGCTGACGTCATCGCGACGGTAAGGAAAGCGAGAGTCCGACATTTAGAGGTACAAAACTACAGAAGTGACCGTTCCCTTCTAGGCGCTGGCAATTTCCAGGAAGAAAAAGAAAAAGAAACACCTATTTACCTACCATTTGGATTGGAAGCGAAATTTGCTCATTAGAATCAATGGAGAAATTCAAGGCCGAAATTCAACCCAGGCGGACAGGCACCAGCGTGGGCGGTCTTTCTGCCGAAACAAAATCTCCCGCCGAACTAGCAGAACCTATTTTAATTCGTGTCAAGAAACGTCTTTAACCGGTGGTTTTTTTTTTGGTTACTTTGTTTTCAGTTCGACTGTGCAAATGCTACAGAGCCAGTCCGATCTAGCGGTTAAGGTGCTGGGCTAGAAACTAGGAGTCCGTGAGTCCTGCCTTAGTCATGAAAGCCGGCTGGGTGACCTTGGGCCAGTCACTCTCCCTCAGCCCAACTGACCTCACGTTGTTGTGGGGAAAATAGGAGGAGGAAGGAGTATTAGGTTTGTTTGCCAGCTTATTTATAAAAATAATAAAGGTAGAAAATAATAAAAATAAATATTGAGCTGCAATGGAAATTAAGCCAAGGAAGAAACAGATTCATTTCAATATTTACTTTTTATTAAATAAAACCATAGCTTATAGTATCCAACCCAATGCACCTTGTTTTTGGGATTAGCCCCTCGCTACTAACGAAGATCAGTTGAGCTTTATTGCCCTTTCCTTTTTGGGGACACAACTCTCAAATGAGCTTCTTTCACAGTACAAAGTGGGATATCTCACTGACCTCAGAATAAGTAGGCACAGTCTTAAAAGTCCAGATGAACACTAAGTCAGAGGGAAAAAATCCAACCAAATGAAGATAAGTCTTAATGTTTTCTATTTCAGCTATTGAACCTGCCTTACCCAAGGTCTTCATGGTGTTAGCACTAGAGCAAGGGCCACCCCTACACCATTTATTTTGGATCACCAGCCTCCTGGGTCCTTGCTTCCTCTCTCAACATTTTGTAATTTCCCTGCCCAGTAAAAGATACAACAGATAAACCAAAACCGGAACTTTCCTCCTCTCAGCAATATCCTATCCATTAAGCAAATTAGAATGGTGACCGAAAAAATAATTGGTTCTTGGAAATGTTATACAGTACATTCATGTTGCCTTTTTTAATGCCATAATGCAGTTAAGCAGTTAAGTTAATCTTAGAGCTATCTTTCGTTCATTAATTAAATAGGGTTCAGAATGCAGCAACCAGTTTATAGGATGGAACTCATACTAGTCATGTACAGTAGTATCAGTGTTACAGGTCCTGCCTTGGGTTCCAAGAGTTTAATCTATCAACCACTACATGGCTTGGCTTTCAGTAACTTCAGGATTGCCTTTTCCAACCAGAATCAACATGTCTAGTACAAGCATCTCAGGAGGAGGAGGGGAGAACTGCCACTCCCTCATGTTTCTCAGTAATGGTCCCTATACTTTGGAGCAACCATTCTCCAGAAACTAGATTGGCACACTCCCAATTAACATCCTACCAATTGGTCAAGAATTGTACTGTTTTGTTTTTGATTGCTACAAGTCATGTGTTCATTCTCTCTCTCTCCAGGGTGAGGCAAAAGTCAGGCCCATAGGCCAATCACAATGTTTTTATAATACTTTCATAATTTTTTTTAGAGAAAATGTCACTGTACCGTTCAAAGGTCATGCATCAAATGAGTAAGGAAGTGTTTCAAAGAAAATAGCAAACAATTAAACATTTAATGTAATTTATGTAATAAATTGTCTATGGGGCCTGAATTTTGCTACACGCTATGTGTATATGTACACACACACACACACACACACCACTGCAGGATTAAGGCCTCTTCGTTTGATGGTTATGGACTACAATCTATATGCTGGTCCAGTGTAGATTGGTAGGTAGATGTTTTTCAGCTTCTCTGTTCAGGGCAAAGAGTGAATGAAAGGCTCAAAGTCACCAAGCCAGTTTCCACACCTAAGGGAGGAGGAGTATCTGGGTCTTCCCACTCCTAGTCCAGAAATCAATCAAGCATTATATAATTTCCCAGTCTAGCTTCTACATGAAAATACTGACTGACTGACTGCCAAGTCATCACAGAGCTGACTACCATGATTTGGTATCTGTAAATTGGCAAATTTTGGACAAGAAAACTGGACTAATCCTAAAGCATAGATAGATCACATGGTATACTATCCCTTGGATAACTCTCAATTCTTTTGCCCTGTGTGTGTCCCCTATTTGTCCCAAATAGCATTGCTTTTTTAAAATCAAATCTAATGGATGAATCATACTATAGCTAAAACCATTCTAAAGTTAATTTCATCCTACTGATTTATGCTATCAATCCTTGTCCCTGCTACACTTGTCACCTCCAATTGTCACCATAGCTTTAAATTCAAGCCATGTAAGTTTTACCTCAAACTTTATAACCACTCGACTGTCTTGTTTTCATCTGAAACAGATACTCATACTGCTATCCTTTTTTACCTTCTGTATTCTCTATTTTATTTCTATTATTATTATTATTATTATTATTATTATTATTATTATTATTATTATTATTATTATGCCTTCAAGTCAGTGTTGACTCCTGGCAACCACCTGGCCAAGTTCCTGCAGTTTTCTTGGCAAGATTTCAGAAGTGGTTTGCCATTGGCTGCTTCCTAGGACTGAGAGAGAGTGAGCGGCCCAGGGTCACCCAGCAGGCTTCATGCCTAAGGTGGGACTAGAACTCTCAGTCTCTCTGTTTCTAGCCTGATGTCTTAACTACTACAGGTAGTCCTCAACAGGCCAGGACTGCAAGCCACAGGTGAACTGCACAAACAGCTTACAGTACTTAACGACTCTAACTGGAACCAGCAACTCCGCCACTGAGCAAAGTTGTCACGAGGTGGAAAATCATGTGACCCCAACTGTGCTTGTTGGCTGGAAAGAGACAAGACTAGTCAGTTTTAAACCTTCTGCTTTTGTTTGCCTAACACTCCCCCATCCTTTGGAATGCTGGAGTACCTACTGACTGTCTTGTACACATCAAAGGTAATGAAACTGTGCCAACAGGCCAGGGCTGGGAGCCACAGGTGCACTGCACAAACAGCTTACAGTACTCTCTTGAAATATCTTCTTCTCCAATCTCTCCATTCTGCGGGGGCAGGGGAGCAAGTGATTTCTGTAGGCAACCTCTCCTTTGCCTGACCCTCCCCCCTGCCACAGAGTGGAGAGAGTGGAGAGGAAGGGATTTCAAGAGAGTACTGTATGCTGTTTGCTCTTCTATGCATCAGTAGCAATGTGATCACACTGACAGTGGCAAAATGTCACACAAAGGAAAGATTCCTACAAAAATCGCTTGCTTTCCCCCTTGCAAAGTGGAGAGATTGGAGAAGAGATTTCAAGAGAGTACTGTAAGCTGTTCGTGTAGTGCGCCCATAGCTCCCAGCCCCAGGCTGCCAGCGCGATCACATTGCTTTCAACATGTAAAAGAGCAAACCGCTTTCTCTCTTGCAATCCCTTCCTCTCCAATCTATCTGCTCTGCAAGTGAGGAGAGAAAAAAAACACATCAGGCATGGGACAACACATGCTGACTGTAATGGCAATTACATGACTGAGGGATGCTGCAAAGGTCATAAACTGGTTGTAAAGTTATTTTTTCAGCACTGCTGTAACTTTGAACAGTTGCTGAATGAGTGGTTGGTAAGCAAGGACTACCTGTACACCAAGCTGTTGTTTATTTGTTCAGTCGCTTCCAACTCCTCGTGACTTCAAGGACCAGCCCACGCCAGAGCTTCCTGTTGGTTGTCACCACCCCCACCTCCCCCAAGGACACGTTTGTCACCTCTAGAGTATCATCTATTCATCTTGTCCTTGGTCGGCCCCTCTTCCCTTTGCCTTCCACTCTCCCTAGCATCAACATCTTCTCCAGGGTGTCCTGTCTTCTCATGATGTGGCCGAAGTATTTCAGTTTTGCCTTTAATATCATTCCCTCAAGTGAGCAGTCTGGCTTTATTTCCTGGAGGATGGACTGGTTTGATCTTCTTGCAGTCCAAGGCACTCTCACAATTTTCCTCCAACACCACAGTTCCAAAGCATCGATCTTCCTTCTCTCAGCCTTCCTTATGGTCCAGCTCTCACAGCCATATGTTACTACGGGGAACACCATTGCTTTAACTATGCGGACCTTTGTTGTCAGTGTGATGTCTCTGCTCTTAACTATTTTATCAAGATTTGTCATTGCTCTTCTCCCAAGCATTAAACATCTTCTGATTTCCTGACTGCAGTCAGCGTCTGCAGTAATCTTTGCACCTAGAAATACCAAATCTTTCACCGCTTCTACATTTTCTCCCTCTATTTGCCAGTTATCAATCAAGCTGGTTGCCATAATCTTGTTTTTGAGGTTTAGCTGCAAGCCAGCTTTTGCACTTTCTTCTTTCACCTTCATCATAAGGCTCCTCAGTTCCTCTTCGCTTTCAGCCATCAAAGTGGTATCATCTGCATATCTGAGATTGTTAATGTTTCTTCCAGAGATTTTAACTCCAGCCTTGGATTCCTCAAGCCCAGCACGGCACATGATGTATTCTGCGTACAAGTTGAATAGGTAGGGTGAGCGTATACAACCCTGCCATACTCCTTGCCCAATCTTAAACCAGTCCGTTGTTCCGTGGTCTGTTCTTACCATTGCTTCTTGGTCGTTATACGGATTCTTCAGGAGGCAGACAAGATGACTTGGTATCCCCATACCGCTAAGAACTTGCCACAATTTGTTATGGTCCACACAGTCAAAGGCTTTAGAATAGTCAATAAAACAGAAATAGATGTTTTTCTGAAACTCCCTGGCTTTTTCCATTATCCAGCGGATATTGGCAATTTGGTCCCTAGTTCCTCTGCCTTTTCTAAACCCAGCTTGTCCATCTGGCAATTCTCGCTCCATGAATTGCTGAAGTCTACCTTGCAGGATCTTGAGCATTACCTTACTGGCATGTGAAATGAATGCCACTGTTCGATAGTTTGAACATTCTTTAGTTTCCTTTTTTTGGTATGGGGATATAAGTTGATTCTTTCCAATCTGATGGCCATTCTTGTGTTTTCCAAATTTGCTGGCATATAGCATGCATTATCTTGACAGTATTATCTTCCTGGAGAAGATGCTGATGCTAGGGAGAGTGGAAGGCAAAAGGAAGAGGGGCCGACCAAGGGCAAGGTGGATGGATGATATTCTAGAGGTGACGGACTCGTCCCTGGGTGAGCTGGGGGTGTTGACGACCGACAGGAAGCTCTGGCGTGGGCTGGTCCATGAAGTCACGAAGAGTCAGAAGCGACTAAACGAATAAACAACAATTATCTTGCAAGATTTTGAACAGTTCAGCTGGGTTGCCATCATCTCCTGCTGCCTTGTTATTAGCAATGCTTCTTAAGGCCCACTCAAGCTCACTCTTCAGGATGTCTGGCTCTAGCTCACTGACCACACTGTCAAAGCTATGCCCGATATTGTTATCCTTCCTATACAGGTCTTCTGTATATTCTTGCCACCTTTTCTTGATCTCTTCTTCTTCTGTTAGGTCCTTGCCATCTTTGTTTTTGATCATACCCATTTTGGCCAGGAATTTACCTCCGATGTTTCTAATTTTCTGGAAGAGGTCTCTTGTCCTTCCTATTCTATTGTCTTCTTCCACTTCCACGCATTGCTTGTTTAAAAATAATTCCTTAATTCTTCTGGCTAACCTCTGGAATTTTGCATTTAATTGGGCATATCTCCCCTTATCGCTGTTGCCTTCTGCTTTCCTTCTTTCTTGGGCTACTTCTAGTGTCTCAGCAGACAGCCCTTTTGCCTTCTTGGTTTTCTCTTTCTTTGGGTGTACTTTGTTGCCACCTCCTGAACACTAAGCTGGCTCTCAATATATTCTCCAAAGCCGACAATTTTTTACTAACTTGCTAGTTTTTTCCACTGCAAACAGCCACTCATATCCTGACATTTCTCTTTTCCACTCCCTTATTTGACGAACACCAGCCATCTTCTGCAGTCTTTTTTTATCTTAGTCTGCTGTATGTATATGCATATGAGGTGGCATATGCATGTGCATGTGCATAGGAATATGTGTGTATACACCCACAAACACACATAAGCATTCTTGTTCACTTAGTGCCCAGTGCCCAACAAGGGGGTACAGTAGTGGGTAGTTAGAACTCACCTGGAAAAAAATGTCATAGCATCCACTCCACTTTAAGCACTAGCTACCAACATTCATATCAATGAAGGATTGCATAAGTATTATGACACCTCTTGCTCATCTTTAACTGTGTTTTTCTATTTCCTTTACAGTATTCTATTTAAACCTTGTGCAATTCAGTGACTTCAGAAACTCTTCTGGAAGTATTTTTAAATGCCTTAATAGGATACAGTAAGCACACTAACAAACACAGAGCCATACACTCTATGACAGTCCCACACACTCTGGCTCTGATTTCCCATGTTGATTACAAAGGTCTATAGAAACTTTCTACTGATTTTTGCTGGAATGTTATGTATAAACCTTTAAGCCAAAACTCAAGATTTCCCAAGTTTTATTATATCCAAGTAAGCATGAATAGAAACTTCTTGTAGCTTTGCTCAACACATAGAGGTCAGGATACATGAGCAGGGTCCAGGGTTCTGTATTCCTACTTATCCACAACACACTGATCAGGGCCAGAGTCACCAACACGGCTCTAGCAATATAATATGAGGCTGCTACTCATTGGGGGTGACATCCCAGTGAAGTCCTTGGTACTTACTTTTGAAAAGACCAGCCTTCCCAAATGTGGGAACCTTCCAATGTGTGGAAGCCAGTATGGACATTGTTGAAAGTTTCTGGAGTTAGTCCACATATCTGGAGGTTGCATATATTGGTGAAGCACGGAATAGACCTCCACAGACCTATTTTACCTGTAGAGGAGTTGCTTTCAAGATGGACTTTAAATGTTTTTTTCCCCAACAGGCCTGGAATTATTTTTCCTAGTGCCAAATATAAAGAAGCACAAACAAGATTCCACAAAAATCAAAGTCAGCTTTACCAACAGATAATAAAAAAGAATACGACTTCAGTATTTTTGTCCAGCATACAAATATTTAATATTTTCCATCTTCTTCCAGGAAAAAAAAGATTTGAATTGCCATATTGGTCTTTTGTCAGCACTTTAAAATGATGCAAATACAGTAACTTTATTTAAACTAGGAGCAAGACTCAATTTGTATTGCACTACAGAATTCACAAACCATAAAAAGGGGTCTATGATAAATTTTTCTCCAGAAGAAAAAATTCAGAACATATGATTGCATTCAGGCACCATGGCAAAACAATATTTCTTCTTTTTAAAGTTGAGCCTATTCACTTAGACATGATTTGCACTAATTGTGGTTCACCATTAAAATAAAAGTTATGAAGGTTGTTCTACCCTAAGAGATCACTGCTTAGTGGAGACAGAAGTAAATTTCTAAAACCCCAAAAGCTGAAACCCTTGGTTTTCCTGTTGTAGGTATGGAAACTCAAACTATGATAGAGGTTTTAGCAACACATCACCAACCTGGTTTTGAGAATGATCCACAGCAAACCTCAGGTTTACATGCACAAATATATATATATATATATTAGTATATTCTGCCTTCAAATTGAATGGGAAGTTGCTTGCCACAAAGCAAAAATTAAGCTTCCCATCTCCCCTTGCACACAAAGCAGGGAAAAGAGAAAGGAGGCTAAGAAAATCAGTTCACTGCAGTTCACTGCTGCTTACCCCCAAACCTTCAAATTGTAGTATAGAAAATAGTCTGAATGATTCTTCTACTGTATTATGCTAAAATATTCAAGTTAACAACCAAATTGATAAAGTAAGTGGGGACAGGAGAAACAGAATGCAGATCAGCTTGTTATACTCTTTTTTTTCCTGATTACATAAACTGTTTTCCCTTAAAGAAGTCTCACATGATAAAACAATCTCTTGATGAAAGCTCACAGTCCATTATTGTTTCTAACCTAAATTAAAGTCACCATGTGATTAGGGTTCAGGATTTCAATCCAGTAGCCATCAGGATCCTGAATAAAAGCCAGACCTTTCATTTTACCTATAAAAGATGAATATATAGTTTTAAGAAATTCCAGTATAATTCTCTTTTTAAGCCTCTACAACTTTCCCAGAGATTAATGTCATGTCTTCTCCAAGAATTTTTTTTTCAGAGACAAGAACTTTATCACTCTAATAATACACACACACACACAATTTGGCATGGTATATGAATTCACGTATTAAGCTTAGTATTACATACAAAGTAGAAATCAATTACTAGTTCACAGCAACTCACCATCATCTGGTTTTTTCACAAATTTCACTCCCAGTTCTTCAAATCTTTTACAAGCTTCATTTACATCAGGAACAGCAATTCCAATGTGACCTATAGAGCAGTAGAATAATTAAAAGCAGTGCTACATTTAGCAATATGTAAATAATGCCTTTGTGCATAAAGCAGTGACATAAATCATCAATTATTTGTGAAATAGGAAATACAAACATTATTCTATAATACATACTGAAAAAATCTATTTATTGTATTCGAGATTACATTTTAAAGGCAACATCCCACAGTCTGATGTGATCCAGATGTGTTGGTACAACTTCTATGACTTCTAGCCAGTTCTGAAACTTAATGGCAGGTCTGACTTGATTATGGGAATTGTAGTCCAATACATTTAGAGATTATCTAGAAGATACACCTGTACTGAATGAACCAGAGAATCTATAGGGACCTTATATCTATCTACTCCAATTCCCAGTTTGGTGCAATGCACTAAACTATCACTAACAAATGTCCAACCAGCATCCACTATTGTTCTAAGCAAACTTTTCTGCTAATACTCAGTCTTAATCTTCTTTTTAAAAATGTCAAGTTATTGCTCCTTGTCCTGTCCTCAACTTCAAAAAAGACTAAGTCCTCTCTACGCTTGCATACAGCAGGCTTAAAAATTTGAGGACTATCATACCTTCCCTCAGTTTTCTCCTTTGCAAGCAAAATATGGCCAGAAACCTTAAACCATTCCTCCTAAGACTTGTGTTTGTTTTAATAGTAAGTTCATTAAAAATTACAACTACAACGATAAAATACTAATACAAACTAAAAGAAGAAGAAAAAATAGGTGCCGAAAAGAAAAAGAAAATAGTAAAAAATAGAAAAGAAATAAAAAAGAAGAATATAGTAAAAGAAGAAATGTATAAAGAAATGACTTCCCCCTTCATCACAAGTATAAACAATTTTAGTAACTTATCACCTTCTATTAAAATACAACAAATGATCTCTTCTTCCCATATCTCACCTCTTATCTATAAACCAGGGTTTCTCAACCAGGGTTCTGTGGAACCCTAGGGTTCCGGGAGAGGTCACTAGGGGTTCCCTGGGAGATCATGATTTATTTTAAAAATCATTTCAAATTTGGGCAACTTCACATTAAAGAGGTAAGTTTCATTCTTTATTTTTAGTTTAAGAACACTGTTAATGTATATATACAGGCCTACACATGAAACAAATGTAATAATTTTGTAATTCTGGACGATATTTGAGCCTGAATGTGCAGGGGTTCCCCGAGGCCTGAAAAATATTTCAAGGGTACCTCCAGGGTGAAAAAGTTGAGAAAGGCTGCCATAAACAAACCCTTAAAACCTTGTCATTTCAGTCCTGATCAGCAAAAATCCATTAAGGGTTAAGGTAACAACATATCTATTTTAACCTTGTTCAAATAAACCAATTTTATATTCCTTCCTTTTACTTTTAACAATCTTGATCTTTAGTCCCTTCAAATAATGTCCTAAAACTTGAAAAATCTGAAGCTGGAATAGAGCTTTTTCTTTTTTTCTTTCTATTGAAGATTAATAGACATTTCTGGAAATAAAAGACATACATGTAAATGCATTTTGGCTTTTTTCACAACATACCAAATCCCCTGGGGTCTGAATTGCCATTGTGGTAAGCCTGATTGTCATCATTTTCAGTGCCCCAGTTGCTGAAAGAAAGAAAGGAGAAAAATGGAACAAGTGGAGGACAAAATTATGCTGATAAAGCAGTTCCTGCACAAATTAGATGAGGCTAACTAAATTTTTTGAAAAACATTTATACTGAGGACTTCCGGTGGGAATGGTGTTTTGAACAGCATCTCTTTGCGAATTAGCTTCACAAGCAGAGCTGGCAGCATGGCGTTTTAGGGCTCGGGCAGGATTCTCTTGAGCCCAGAAGTGTTCCCTGGATAAAGGAGAACCCTAGGAATTACCCCGTGTCCTTCGGACGGCTGGTCATAGCCAGAAGATTCTAAATGGAGTTTATAGATCGAGTGATGAGTGATCAGCTGGGAGATAGGACTGTCATCCTTTCCCAAGCCACACTGCAGCCATTTAAACGGACTTTAAAACTGACCACCCCATTTCTTAATGCACTAATTTATTTGCCTTTTTTTTGTTTAAAGGTACATTTATTTTGTTGCTTTTTCCAACACAGAGATGAGATTTCTTTGGTAACTTTTACATTATTTTTGAAACTTAACTGTTGAGCATTTGAACCTGGTTTTGTATTTTATGTTTTGGGCAAAAAGAACCGAAAAATATGCTGATAAAGCAGTCCATGCACAAATTAGAGGAGGCTAACTAAACTTTTTGAAAAACATTTTACTTAGAGAAACAAAAGAAAAAACATTAGAGAGAGTAAATATAGAGAGCAGCAAGTATAGAAATTTGAACCGTTTGTATATCCCTTTATACTGGGATTCATGTTTTCCCCTAGATAAATTATAGCTGCCCAAAGTAACCACAAACCACAATTCGAGGACCCCCTTCTATAGCTTTCTCTTGGTTGTATGCATTTTACAGGTGAGCTTCTATTCTTTGTAGAAAAAAATTACAGAAATCCTGAAAAATAGGTAAAGTAGAAGTATCCTGCTTAGGAGAAACCCTTCTGCTTTACATAAATATTTTTCCTTTTTAGCTACTCAAGATGATTAATGACTAATATAACTGGATCTTGAATAACATAGCCATTGTTGCTTGTAATGTATTTTCAAAGTTACAAATTTATTTATTTATTTATTTATTACATTTGTATGCTGCTGCTTCATTTAAAAAATCCATAAGGAATCTCACTGTGAAGTTCTGGAGAAGAATTCAGAAGAAATCAAAAGCTTGCTCACTATTTTGTGACATTCGGGGTGGTCTTCATAAAATATAAACATGGATTTTGTGGCACAACTCTCTTTATATGATTCAGAATTTCTTTATTCAAATTTACTTCAGTGCAGTTTTTCATTATTCATCATTTTACTCAGACTCAGTACATTTAGGGTGGAGCTCCTTTGATATTTGTAATAAATATGGCAACATAGGATTTTTGAATAAAATATTCAGGGCACCTTTGTAATATCCAGAGCTCTTGCATCAAGTCTAAGACAAAACAAAAACATTAAGACCCATTTGAGAAAACTGCATTACACAATTTTTTCAGATCATGTGCTATATCCTCTATACAGCATTTGCACCTAGTGACATCAAGTACATCCTTTTTTGTATTCAACAAGATGCATTCCTAGAATAAATGCATGTGAAGTGATGATGGAAAAAAATGGAGCACTTAAGGTGACCGCCATCTCCCACCTCAGAGATGGCTGCTTTGATCATTCCAGTGCTCGGCTTGTGGCTCCTGCAGTATTGTGTGTCCTACTTGAAGCCCTCAGTGAAAACAAGTTCCTCACACCTGGTATACAGGATTACAGTCTGAATTTTACCTGCATACAACACGCAAAATGGAATCCTAAGCATAACATGCAGATTATGATTAGATCAATGTCACCATTTGTAGAAAAGGTCTCTCCTTACTGGATGTTTATTACAAAGCAGAGGCAACCAGTTTATGAACTGTATGCATCCTCAGCCCTCTGTTATGTCACCCACAGCCCTCCCAAAACACACCTCAGTAGCAGCAAACAGTCAAATTATGTCAGAAATATTTTTCACTTTTTTCACAAGTAATAAAGCAGCTACATTAAGCCTTGAATAGATTTGATATGCATATTTTCCTAAGTAGGTTAAAAAAAAACCTGAAAAAAGACAAGGAAAAGGCTAAAAATTCCAGCTATTTGGTAACCTCACCCTTGCCTATTCCTCTGGTAAGGAAACTTACGTAGAACGGCCCCATGCTTCTTTAATTCTACTAATATGTCAATCCTTCAGTAGACAGGTTATGAAACAGATACCATATGAATTATTGGAACACTACTTTACTGTTATAGGGTATATCAGAATCTGAAAGCCTGAAAGAAAGTGTCTCCTCTGTTCTTGTACTAAAGAGAATCAAGGTGGGGCAATCTTGATTTTTTTCTTCACCTCCTCCTGTCTATATGGGCTAAGGTGCTGCTCACATAATGGATATTGATTTCCTTCTTCAAGACCATCTCCATACTCCTCTACAGGAACCAGACCTTGCTTTAAAACATACTTTAAAATGTGTCCTCTCTCCTCTAAGAGATCTACAGTTTGCAGAAAGATAGTTCCTTATTCATTTCCCAGATCTCCAGGTTTGAAGATTATATAGCAGATTAAAACCTCTGCATGAGACTGGGGATAGCTACTGCTTTCAGCAACAGACATTTAAAACGTAGATGACTAATAGCATGACAATATCATAAGTCAATTTTCTAGATAAGCACTTGGCTGAAAAGCAGTACTGACTTGTATATGGAAGGCACTCTTCTCACAGGTGACTAGAGAAGCAATGTAATGCTGCATTACAGATCACCGAGAATGGGAGAAAAAACCAGCATGTAAGAGTAACCACATTTCAGAGAATACACTCACTGTGTCAGTTCTACTGTGGCCTTCCGAGAAAAGATCCATGCTGTCCTCTCCTTACCATCTTTTGGGATATCATTTTTATCTTCGTAGGCCAAAAAGTAGAGAGAGAACTTCATAGAAGGAAAGTCAAATTTTTGAAGTAAACTGAGGAAAAAAGCATACAAGCAAATCATTACATCCTAAACATTTAATGATTTGCTAATATTTGTTTTACATGATTGTAAACGTACATGAAGTAAAAAAAACATGCCGAGAGAGCAAAACTCTATCACACCTCAAAGATCAATAAACTCATTTGGCACAAGCTTTCATGGAGACCTCTAAGGCTTTAAATTGAAGGCAATCAGATATTCCATTAAAACAGAGCTGAATGCTTCCCATTTTCACATCATGTCACAGTCCCAGACCCCTTGATGCTCAGCTTTAGGATTGCTGTTGCATTTTTTAAATTGTAAAACAGTCAGTTAAAAATAAACATTCCAGTACACAATGGAGGAATTTGTTTTGATATAAGTTTAGAAGTAAATCACTGGGGAGTGGGAGGAGGAGAGGATCGCAATATCAAAAGCATATAGAAAAGTTAATTTATTTGCTTTGTAAAATAGCAATGAAGGGAATATATGTGCAGCCTGGACCTTTTGTCTCTATATTATTTGTTTATATAGATCAAATCCAGAATTAACCTTACTATAGCAATGTTGAAGGAAATATAACTTTTTTTGCTTATATAAAATCCCTGTTTTGACTGAGAAGCAATCTGAATTTATCATTCACAGAACATTTGTGAGGAACAGCATAAATTAGCCTAGAGCTTGCCTTTTATTACTGAACAGAATTGCTTCTGAGCAGAGAGATATGCATGCACTTAATGACTGATCTCCCAAAACCTCACTTAATGTGTCAATCTGTTTTAATTCAGACTAAATATAACAAGCGTGGTAGCCAAAAGCATTTGGTTGCTTCTTATTTCAGAGACGCTTTGTAGTTGTTGCTCTTATGAACATCACGTTTGGAGGGTCCACACTCCCTTTATCACCACCTGCAGCAAACAGGACCCTGCAAGCTGCAGCATACTAAGGATTTCCACTCAAGAACGCTGCCTCACACCTAACTTTATTCCAATCTATTGGTAGGGTGAGATGGGGAGGAACAATTTTCACAGCTGGAGAAAAGGCAGAGCTCTACTTACAATCCTAAGAAAGTATCTAACTCAAATTATTGAGAAATACATTACATCCACAACACAATGAGTCCTTTTACTGAGGTGAAGTTTCCATCAAAGAAGATGGGAAAGAATTTTTTGTTTCTTTTTTTAAAATAGTTTGTCTCTTCTGTATCAAGTGTTTCTCAAAGGTCCTTCAAATCTTTGGAGTAGTTTAAAGCAGCTTAAAATCTTTCATTAGCAGAGGACTGGATACAAGGCCATCTTGTTTTTAGATGGTTGAAATCCTAATGAAAACAACTTGGTATAAATTGTTTTTACTTACGTCATTCCAAGAATTCTAGTATAAAAATCCAGAGATATTTTAGGATCTTTTACTCTTAGCATTGTCTGTTGCATAAGAAAGTCCTGCAGAAAAATATAACTTTGATGGATCATAAGACTCAATAACACAGTTAGAATATACTTTTCCTAGGAACAAACAACAAAAAAATGCCCAACACCAAAATGATATCTGCTTTGAAATCAGATAACAGCACAGTGCTATCCAGTCAGTACTTGCAGGGTTTTAACTGGATTCTGGTGGGTTTTATTATTTTGATGCCTGGGGTACAGAGTAACAATCCAAAAAAACATAAGTTCTGAAAGGAAGCATCAAATTCAAATTTTTTGCTCAGCCTAAGAATCCAAATTAATACACTGCAACAGATGATTGTCGAGGTCTCCTTGAATAAATCACCTTCCTTGGTAACTGATTGAGGTTTCTACCTGTTCTTACTGATAGAAATGTTTTCTACATTCACTGAAACCTTAGGGACATTATTCCATCTCATATACTCTGGGGCAACAGTGAACTTTTTCTGTGTATCACCTTTTCAGGGATTTCTAAAGTGTGATCCTGCTCGCCTCAGACTTTGTTTCTCCAGGCTAAATGAACCCAGTTCTCTCAGTCTCTCAATTTAAGACTTGAGCTTCAGTTCCCTGATCCTTCTTACTGTTTTTCTTTCTAGTTACTCTAACTTTGTTGAAAAAAGTCTGGTGCCAGTTTGGGCTAGTAGTTAAGGAACCAGACTTGAAACCAGAAGACTGTGAGTTCTAGTCCTGCCTTAGGCATGAAAGCCGGCTGGGTGACTTTGGGCCAGTCACTCTCAGCCCAGCTTACCTCATAGGGTTGTTGTTGTGGGGAAAATAGGAAGAGGAAAGAGTATTTGTATGTTCCCCACCTTGAGTTATTTATAAAAAATAAAGGTAGGATAATTTTTTTTTAAAAAAAGCACAGAGGGATGAAAAAGTCACCAATCACTGCCACATATAATGAGGGGCTGTACAGTGCTTCAGATTCAAAGTTGCTTCAGAGAATGCTTGCTTGCAACTCCTTAGCACAGTTGTATCTGTGATGCAATCCCAGGAAAAGATGTGCTTGGCTTAAAGAGTTGCAGAGAAGTACAATGTACTGGTAGTCCTCAAGTTACAACCACACATTCAGCGACCATTCAAAGTTATGACAGCGCTGAACGAGGGAGACTTATGACCAATCCACAAAGTTGTGGCTGTCGCAATGTCCCCATGGTCATGTGATCATGATTCGAGTGCTTGGCAACCTGCTTGCACTTATCAACAGTTGCAGCATCCCGCAGTCACATGATCACCATTTGCAACCTTACCTGCCAGCTTCCCACAAGTACAGTCAATAGGGAAGCCTAGAGGGAAGGTTGTCAAGTCACTCCTGCTCCCACCACTTTTCCTCTTGAGAAGCCCCTGGACAGCAGGGCAAGTACTGAGATTGCTGTTGCTAAGTGATGCAGGTCATGTGACATCACACTTTATGACCGTATTACTTAGCAACAGAAATTCCAGTCCCAATTGCCATCGAAATGATGAACTGCACAATGAGTTTTCTTTGAACCCGAAGGACTCTGTGTGTGTGTGTGTGTGTGTCTTTGTGTGTGTTAACTGTTATCATCTGAAGCATATTTTTGCCCTTAATCCAAAGCACTGCACAGTCTTAATATGTATAACCAAAAGTTCTATTATGTCGCGTCACGCGACCAGTCCTTCGCCCTTCGGTCTATGGGATTCCCTGGGGGGGAATGAGCCAACGATTCCCTCGCAAGGGTGAGGTCGAAAAAACAACGGTAGGCACAGGATTCTTTTGTGGTGGTGAGTGACGCTACATCTCAGGAGGTTGCTGGTACTGCCTCCTGGTGCCACGCCCCCACCTCCTTTTATTCAGCAGTTCTATCAGGGCGGGGGAGTGAGTACAAAGAGAATAGGGAAATACAAGTCATGCCCTGAGGCTACGTGAGAGACATGCAATCTAGCTGTGCAGTAATGGAGTCAGATACGTCACAATTCCACCTTTTTTATTTAATTTTGTTCCTCCCCCAGAGGGTCTGAGTCGGGGAGCCAGGGACTCTTCAGTCCAAGGAGACCCATCCCAGCGTCCTCTCTCGGGGGGTAGTGTGACCGGGGGTCCTTTTCCACTTCCGATTCACTATCGGAGGACCATTCCAAGAGTGGTGTTTTCTCCATACCTACAGCAGTGACCAGGTGTTGAACAGCAAGCTTTGTCTCGGATACCTCTGAGTCCAATGTATGAAGTCTCTGCTTTAAGAAGCGGAGAACGCGACCCAGCACACAGGGGCCTATGGTGCATACGAGAATCAATAACAGGAGGGGCCCCAACAGAGCGGACAACAGTGTGGTTAGCCATGGAGAAATGCTAAACATATTTTGATACCATGACATGGATTGTTGGCGCTCCAATTCCCTTGTTTTTAAACGGGAATTGAGCTCTTTCATAGAGTCCAATACTACTCCTGAGTTGTCGGCATAAAAACAGCAGTCTTCCTTTAGAGCAACACACAGTCCCCCTTGTTTGAGGAACAGAAGGTCGAGACCCCTACGATTTTGCAAAACCACTTCGGATAGAGAGGTAAGGGAATCTTGTAGCGCCACAATAGATTGTTCGATGGCGCGAAGGTCAGTGTCAATGATAACGCTAAGGTGACGCAGGTTCTGATCATTGACAACAAGGGCTGACACACCAGTGGCGGCTCCGGCCGCACCTAAGCCCAGTAGGACTGATAAAGTTACAGCAGTCACTACTTCGCGCTTAGCCTTGAGGGGATAATGAGGGGGCTCTAAAATGGAGAGAAGTTCGTCAGGGGAATAGATAGAAATCTTGGGGAGTAGGAGCACCTGAATACAAAAGGCGTTAGTTTGTAACAAGGTATCACCATATACACATGCGGTGAGGCCAGAAGAACATGCCCAAACAGAGTTGTTCCCAGGGATAAAGTATTGCCCTGTCAATCGGGCAGAGATATTACCAGAGGTAGTGTAGAGTACACCGTAGCCACCATGGCCGGTGTGACCGTTGATGTTCAAGCGATTTTTTGGAAGATAGAGGGCACAGTGATCATGAGAAGAATTAAGGCAATATTGAATATAGTTAGCAGGAACACGGCCAAGGCAGCAGCCCTGCCCTATTATAGAGGTGATAGTCAACGTGGTGTTTTGCCAGCGGCAGGAGGCGGCTGAGGTAGAGTTTCGGATAGGGTCAGGAGAACCGACTGCTTCATAGAATGGTGGAGAGGAAGACAAACAAAGCCAACATCGAGATGTGTTAGAAGCGGTGTGAACAAGGGAAAAGGAGGAGTTAAGAAGAGAGACAAGGGGGTTTTTTTGTTTGGTGAGGGGTTTAAGAAAGGTGGAGTGAATGTCGTCGGCATTGGGCCCAACAGGTGGGGACTGAGGGAGAGTGACCTGTCGTTGAATGTAGAACATGTTGCCATAATGAAACCCGGGCCATCTGGCATATATGCGACCTCCCCATTTTACACCTGAGTCCCAGGCATTCCCCTGAGCTTTTCCTGCAGCAGTGAATTGTACAATAACCGGATTACATCTATTCCAACCCCCCTGTCCTGCCGCATTCTTTTTGGTTGCGGTGCATCTAATGTCCTTTCTCAACCGAGTGAGGGTGATGTAATCAGTCTTATATGGAGGGGTCCAGTAGATGTAGCCAGTGGAAACGCAGGACCAAGATTTGCAAAAGTAATCTGCTATGCCTCCGCAGTCGTGCACGTGATCAGGGCTGGTGTCATGTCCTGGGCACACATACAGGGGATACCTTTTAACGGTGGAGTGGCTGGGCTCTGGGAAGCCGGCCAGCCTCCTGTAGGCTGTCACTCCTAAAAGCATTTCTGAAAAGTCAAAATACAGGTTAGGGAAACAAGATATAATTGGGCTATAACAAAAGGAGGTATTCAGGATCTGTCCCAAGGCATCGCGGATTGTCCAGGTGATATTGTAAGGGCGATGCGATCCCTGGGCGTCAAATGCCAGTAGGCGTCGTCCCTGCCAACGGGCGGGCTCAGGAAGGGAGAGTAAAAATAAGGTGAGCGTAAGGCGAGATGAGGTGGCGAACCCCTTAATTAATTTTGTTATTTCACAGTGATATTGTCCTAGATCGGTCAACTGTACGTTGGTGATAGCAAGGGTAGTTTGGCGAAAGTGATAAGTGATGGAGTAGGAATCGCCATCTTGGAGAAGGGTGTTGTTGCGGAACCAGCGCCAGAAGGTGCCTTTTCTTTTGATGGGAGAGCGTTGAAGACATTCCATGGCGTTGGATGCTGAGCTGCGGCCAATGGTGGCAGGGTAGCGTAAACGATGGGTTCGAATGAGAGAGGTTGTTTTAGGGTTCGTTGTGAGGGGAGCAGAGATGGAAGAGAGATGACAGAGAAGGAGGGTCAAGAAGGTGCTTGTCAGGAGGCTGCCCATGATATGGCCGGATGCAGCGAGCAGGAACCCAGAGCACTCGATCAGGAAGTTGCACAGCAGCGTAGCCTTTTCCCCAGGTGACGAGTTGCGCAGGGCCTTTCCACTCAGGGCTGGGCAGTTGCCTAAAATAAACAAGGGGACGGGAAGAGGGAACTACTGGCTTGGAAAAGTGTCGAGATGCAGCCGTAGCAGGGGGGGTACCGGTAAGATTAAGGAAATTCAAGGTAAACAAGGTGAGATTAAGGATATTTTGTAACATCGGGAGGCTTGGGGGGCCTAAGGCCTTTTTCCCCGTTTGCCGATCAAGGGCATTCTTTAGGGTCTGGTTAGCCCTTTCCACAATAGCCTGACCTTGGCTGTTGAATGGTATACCGAATCTGTGAGTAATGGACCACTTACGGCAAAACTCAGCAAAGGGAGTGCTGACGTAAGCGGGGCCATTGTCAGTTTTCAAAGTTTTGGGACATCCCGATGTGACGAAAGTGCGAATACAATGATTGATTACGTTTTTCGTGGCTTCTCCTCTTTGCAAAGTTGCCAGGATGAATCCCGAATAGGTATCCACAGATACATGGATATACTTCCAAGGTGCAAAAGAGGGATAATGAGTGACATCCATCTGCCATGTGTCACAAGCATGGACACCCCTGGGATTAACTCCCTCAGGGATGCACTTTGCCTGCAAACTGCAGGTTGGACATTGTTGAAGAATGGCGGTAGCTTCTTGATATGTAATGCCAAATTGGCGCACCAATGCTTTTTTATTTTGATGGAAATAAGCATGGCTGTCCCCTGCTGAAAGTGGCGGAGGAAGAGGGGAAGAGGCCATAATTTTGCAAGCCTCATCTGCCATGTGGTTGCCTTCGGACAGGAAACCGGGTAGCTGTTGGTGGCTTCTAATATGCGCTACAAACAAAGGGGATGTTCTGTCCTTCAGGAGAGTTTGAAGCTGCAAAAAAAGCGTCATGAGAGAGGGGGGGGTAACAGGGGAAATATATGCATCAAACATGGCCACAGCCATTTGAGTGACATACATACTATCTAATATAACATTCAAAGGCTGTTCTGGGAAAAGAGACAAGGCTAGCAAAAAGGCGGCTAACTCAGCCTGTTGGGCAGATGCTTGTGGGCCTGTTAGGCGTTTATGCCATTTGCAATTATTTTGCCATGTACAAGCCCCTATGGTTTTGGAGCCGTCTGTAAAAACAGTGAGGGCTTCCTTGAGTGGCTGCTGAACGAACGGCGAGGTTAGTGTGAAGGGTACTGTTCGCAACAGTTGCAATCGAGGATCAGGGGGAAGATGGCATGACACCTGGCCACACCAGTCCTCCAAGGCATCCTGCAGTGCAGTGGAGTTTTGTAGGAGGGGTTCCCATTGAGTAACCTTAAGGGGAATGTACAGGGTGGAAACATCCAGTCCCATTAGGGCTCTAATCCTCTTCCGGCCTTTCTCAACAAGAGAGGCCATTTGTGCTGCTCTGGTGATGATGGATGTCTTAGGTGTGTGTGGCAAGTGTAGCCATTCTAAAATATGTAGATGTTTGTTATCAGACGTTTGGACGATGATGGCAGTTAATAATTGATGTGTTGAAAGAATGGCAAGAGAGGGTGGTTTGTCAGTGAGCGCACGGTCCACGCATTGGGTCGTAAGGACGGCATTGACCTGTTGTAGGGCGTGCAATTGTTGTTCTGTAAGGTATACCTTGTCAGCTGGGTTTGTCAAACCCACTAGCGCTTGGAATAAAGGTGATAACATGGGTGTAGTTAAAGCAAGGTATGCGCGGGCCCAATTAATGACCCCCAGACATTGTTGTAATTGGACCAAGGTGGTCGGCTGGGGAAGCGTGAGCATAGGTAGAAGTGGGGCAGCAGTGGAGGCTAAAACTTTGTGGCCTAGATATTGCATTGGATAACGAGACTGGACCTTTTCTGGTGCAACGTGCAACCCTGCCGTTGCTAGGGTGGCTAAAAGAATAGGAAAAGTTTTTTGAACTGTCCCTTTCGGGCCCTCAGCAGCGACTAAAATGTCATCCATATAATGATACACAAGAAAATGCGGAAATTGGGATCTATAGGGTTGCAATGCTTTATCGACAAAAAATTGGCACATTGTGGGTGAGTTCAACATGCCTTGTGGGAGGACCTTCCACTGGTACCGAGCAGTAGGCTTTGAATTGTTAAGTTCCGGTACCGTAAATGCGAAAATAATTCTGTCCTTTTGTGCCAAAGGTATGGAAAAAAAACAATCCTTGAGGTCTATTACAATAAGGTCGTGTCCTTCCGGAATCAAGTTGGGGTTGGGAAGTCCACACTGCAAAGGTCCCATGGGCTGAAGGATGGTGTTGATAGCCCTAAGATCCTGTAGGAGGCGCCATTTGCCAGACTTCTTTTTGATGACAAATACCGGAGTATTGTATGGGCTGGTGGAGGTTTCGATATGGCCTTCAATTAACTGCTGTTGGACCAAGATATGTAAGGCGTCCAGCTTCTCTTTGGTGAGTGGCCATTGATCAACCCATACCGGCACAGAGGTTTTGAGAGAGAGAGAGAGAGACCCTGAAGGGTCCTGTAAAGCCATTAGGGAAGTTGAATAAAAGCGTGGAACTGTGAAAGCAAGTCACGGCCCCATAGGTTACAGTGCAAAGGCAAGATATAAGGCTTTAGATAAGCTGTAATATGAGAATGAGCAGTCACAGCAGAAAGCCAATGAGAGCTGACCTTAGCGGCCTGTGCTCCGCCTACTCCTTGCACCGAGGAGGCTTCAGCGATAGGCCAGGAGGAGGGCCATTCAGCGGAACGAATGACAGAGACGTCGGCGCCGGTGTCAATCAAGCCTTCGAAAGAGCGACCATTTAGTGTGACAAGGAGGGTGGGTTTAGAGGTTTGGACTGGTTGCTGCAAGGCAAACAATGATGGCATATCAGGAGAAGGGAGAAGTATGAGCGTGGCGACAATTGTTCCTTTATTTAAGGAAAAGCACCTATCTCCCACTCCTGCCAGAGCAATTTGTGTCAAATCTGATGAATCATACAAATAGGGAGCAGCAACCATTCCCTCAAGCGTAAGCGAGGAGTTGGGAATAAGCAAAGCAGGGGTAAGAGGAGGGAGGGGTTTATGCAGCGTGACAACAAGAGGAAGGGAAAGGACAGCCCCCGGATCGTCATACAAAAGATCCTCTGCCAACTCCACAGGGAAGCTGGTGATGGGTAATTCAGCCTTTGGGGCGGGGTTAGCTGACAACCCCCGATCTAGTTTTCCGAAGGCTGGTGAGGGGAGGAGTTATTGCGACATTGCGAGGCCCAATGATAGCCTTTGCGGCACTTGGGACAAGGAGTTTTAGGTTTGGAGGGGGGGGGCGGCCCCCTTTGAGTGGAAGGGGGCGCCCCACCTCCCCCGGGTGCACGGCATTGATTCTTAAAGTGGCCCGGCTTCCCACAATTGAAGCAATTTCCATGACGAGTGACTGCGAGGGCTTCCGGGGAATGGAGCTGAGGGGAGGGGTTAGTAGAAGGCAGCGAGGTGGTAATGGCGGCAGCGAGAGCGCTCACTTTGTGAGAGGTGGTACCAACGATTCTGCAGAGTTGCAGGAAGTCTGCAAGCTTTACACCCGGTTGATTGACTGCGGGTTGCAGAATGGTCTGGCAGTCATGATTAGCGTTAGAGAAAGCAAGTTTCATTAGCAGCTCATGTTTAGCCGTGGCATTATCAATTTGTCGGTCTAAAGCAATCTGAAGGCGACTTATGAAGGAAGCATATGGTTCATTTGGTTCTTGCATTATTTTCAAAAACGTTTGGGTGGATTGAGAGTCGGAATCATCCACTCTTTTGAGAGCATTCATGGCGCACATGTGAATAATAGCAAAACAACGACGGGGGGAGTTCTGTTGCTGGACTAAGGTTGCGAATTGTCCCTTTCCTAATAATTGATTTGCGGTCACCCCTGCGGGAAGACCTCTTCTAATTTCTACTTCCACCCCTTTGTCGTATTCAGATTGCCACACAACGTATTGCGCCGGGGTCATAAGCATAGAAAAAAGCATTTTCCAATCATACAATAACATAACAGTGTTAGCAGTAACTAAAGAGTCTAAAACTCCCCTAGTAAAAGGAGAGTGCAAGCCGTAGGTGGTTACAGCATCTTTGATTTGTTTCAAAACCTTAAGTTCAATATTGTTATACAAATTTCCTCCCGCCGCCCCTAGGCCGATGGTCATGGGAAAGGCAGAGGGACTCTCCATTTCCAATGAGAGGGGGGAGGAGAGGAGTTCAGTGATGGCGCCTCCTAGGGGGTGGTGTTGAGGGGATCCGGGGGTTGGAGCTGAAGGGGGAGGAGGAACGGCTGGGTATGGAGGGGGTGGTGGTGAGGCAGCATCGAGATGGGCGGCAAGAGGGGGTGGGGTTTTTGGGCCGGGAGGAGAAGGGCAAGTTTCCGGGGAAGACGGGGGAGGGTAAAGAGTGTTGATGGCCGCCATAACAGCCTTCCAGGCAGTCAGAATAGGCACGGGTGCTCGTGGGGTATCATGAAAATATTTTCCTATCCTTTCCCAAGTGGATGCTTTGAGCGACCCCTCTGAAGGATAGACAGGGCAGTGTCTGTCCATGTACAGTAGGAGTTGAGTCACCGATTTTTTTGAAATGGGAAAGATGGTCGTACCGTTAGCCTTTTGACAAGAGTTAGCCTTCTTCACTAAATCATAAAGTTCGTCCCTATGAACTGACGAAACTTTGGAGAGTGGGGAGCCCATTACTTACGATTGCAGAGCCTTTTCCAGGTGCGTAGTAACGAGAGTGAAGGCAGTGCACCTCTAGACAGAGATCACACCGTGAGACCGAAGGGATCCCGGACGAGCCCCCAGTTGTCGCGTCACGCGACCAGTCCTTCGCCCTTCGGTCTATGGGATTCCCTGGGGGGGAATGAGCCAACGATTCCCTCGCAAGGGTGAGGTCGAAAAAACAACGGTAGGCACAGGATTCTTTTGTGGTGGTGAGTGACGCTACATCTCAGGAGGTTGCTGGTACTGCCTCCTGGTGCCACGCCCCCACCTCCTTTTATTCAGCAGTTCTATCAGGGCGGGGGAGTGAGTACAAAGAGAATAGGGAAATACAAGTCATGCCCTGAGGCTACGTGAGAGACATGCAATCTAGCTGTGCAGTAATGGAGTCAGATACGTCACACTATTAGAATTTAGTTCTTTGTAGGATGTGGGAGAACAAAAAATCTAATCTGAAAACCTGAAAAACCAGTAATAATCAGCAGCAACTGGTCTGAGTGAGATGGCCTGATCGTTTGAATCAAGTTTATTGCAAACTTTAAATTCTTTTATGGCTTAATCTTTTCAGAGTGCTGTAAAGACACACAGGAGCTTCACCCTGAACATTTTAAGGAGTGGGGGAAAATGTACAATAATATAGTGCAGTAGCACAAAATCATTTGTAAACACATTGATATATCCATTAGCATGTGCTGGTAGGGTGACAAACAGTTGATAAAACAGGCTAGGTTTAAAGCAGTTAAAGAGGTGCAGAATATGACAAAGGTTCAATCTGTCTCCCATTCTTGCTCAGTCTATTACTAATATTGACTTATGACTGTTTTATTACCTACTTCTTCTAGGTATTGCAAGAGTTAAAATAGAACTGTGCTGGAAGAATTATTTAATCTTTTCAAAAGCACACTACAGTATGTTAAACGGAGCTAATTCCCAGAGATTTATGTAGGTAAGACTACAATCCACGATCCTACATTAAATGTCCCTAAACATCCACACAATTGCATTATTAACAGAGAAGAATATGAAGTACCTCAAGTGATTCTGATATACACTTGAGAAGGCAGCCACAACTCTGCATCTAGAATAATCAACGTGCACGTCTCAATGGGTAATCTTACACAGATCTATCATTTTCAGTAGGATAGCTAGTGAAGTAAACCTGCAGAACTGCTTTCCCCGGCTTAGGGCTTTCCAGATATGAACTAAAACTCTCGCTGTGCAAGGCTTCAGGTGATGAGAAGTGCTGGCTGAGCAAATGAACCCTGCTGGGGAAGGCTGGCATATGGGGCTGCTTAAAATAGGGCAACAGCATTCCGAAAAGGATACGATCCTCCTGCAGGCCAAGACTTTAGGTCACATTTGCCGGGCCAAGGGGTCTGATTTCCACCCTGATATTCTGCAACCCCTGAATCCTACGAGTTCTACCCGTTCTTTTTGCGTAAAGAGAGGTAGGGACAATAGCTCGCAGTGAATCAAGGGAGGCCCTCTTCTTCCCACTTCCCAGCAAACTGTCACCATTTGCTCAAAGATTCCCTCCTTCTTCCCCTTTACCTTTGTGCTGGGATGAGGGTCGGAACAGGCGCTACAAGCTTCTTCATCGGTCAGACCGCTCGATTCGCCTTCCTCCGACATGCCGCAACCACCGAGCCGAACAGCCGCACCAAATTGCGTCCCGCCCCTCCCTGCTGCGTATTATTGGGGCGACGAGAAAATGAGCGAGGAGACTCTCCAGCCAATAAAGACGAAGAATACAAATCGGGCAGATCCGTTGTTTAGGTTACATCCACCTACTTTATTACCTTCCTACAACTCCCAGCGTTCCTTGCTGCAGAAGGGTGTTTAGTTCCACGCTTCTCCCTTGCATCCCCAATTCCTTTTTAAGGACAAAGAGTAGAGGAAGCTAAGTGCTTTCGGGAGCGAATGGGCAGCAGGTTTTTGACAGTGTAAGGAGTTCGCTTTTGCTGGGGAGCGATGGCTTATGACTGCGAAAATGGAGCAGTAGTTGAAAGACCAACTATGACGGAGTGTCGGTTGCAGTGAATTAAAAATGAAGAAAAAATGTAGCTGTTTTTAATGAAATTATGCGTGCTAAATAATTCAACGAAAATTTATAAAACCTTTATTAATACAGTACATCTAATAAAGAGAGCAGCCACGTGATCAAATTTGAACCGCATTCATGCTGTTCAAAGGATTAGTTGAATAAATAAACACTCCACAGCTACACGAGACTTAATGGAAAAATTTAACTTGTCAGTATTCTCACAAAATCCAGTATTCTGCAATCCAGTGATGGCTGTGAGGCATTGGTTTTCAAAGCCTGTGTTTATTATAGCAAATAAGGCATCTGGTTAATAAACCACAGTTGAGCAAAAGGCTGCAACTGAAGATACTGTTATTAAAGCAATGTTCTCCAACTTAGTATTGTCCACATGTGCATTCCCCAAATGCTTATTCAATAAAACATGAGTTGGCTGAGTTAATGCAGGCATGCATTCATTCATTCATGCCTACAAGTCAGTATTGACTCTTGGCAACTGCCTGGACCAGTCCCTGCAGTGTTCTTGGCAAGATTTTTCAGCAGTGGCTTGCAGCATAATAAGTCACAAACTATCATTTATACGTTATAATCTTTGGTTTACCACAGCACTCCCTTGGGATAATTTTCTTGGATTAGTCTGGCAGAATGGAACAATAGAGAACAGGTTTTATTTTCTGCAGGGACTTCTAAAGACAGTGCTGTTCCCCTTAGACTTCTTTTTACCAGGCTAAGTGACCCAGGGTCTCTTAGTCTCTCAGTTTAAGCTTCTCTTCCCTGATCCTTCTTATGTGCTTTTCTTTTTAGTCATTCCAACTTCTCAGGAAAAAAAGCATGGTGCCAAGAAATGCACACAGGAATGAAAAGGTCACTGACCACTGTCCTATATAAAGAGCGCCTGTACAGTGCTTTAGATTCACACTTGCTTCGGAGAATGGCTGCCTGCAACTCCTTAAAGCAGCTGTGTCTGCAGTGCAATCTCAGGAAAAAAAAGTTTGATTATAGGAATTCAGAGAGGTATGATGTTTGCACTCCTGCCTACCATGAAGCATATCTTTGCCTTTAATCCAAGGCACTGCATAGTCATATTATATATATATATATATATATATATATATATATATATATATATATATATATATATATATATATCGAAGATCTATTAGAATGTAATTCTTTGTAGGATTGGGGGAGAAAAAAAATCTAACCTGAACATAAACCAATAATAATCAGCAACAACTGGACTGAGTAAAATGGATTAATAGTCTGCATCAAGTTTACTGCAAACTTTTAACTTTTTGATGTAAACTGTATGATGTAAACTTTCAAGAATGTTCTGAAGATACGAACGCTAGTCTTAAACTGAACATTTGTTGAAGTGTTCAGAAAAGTTGCACAATAACTTAACGCAGTAATTCAGAAGCATTTGTAATCATATTGTCACCCTTCTACTAGCGCACCCTAATCAAAATAACAAGAGGCTTGGTTAAGAGAGGCTAGGTCTAAAGGGAACGGTATGCCAAGATACTGGCTGAGTTAACACAGCATAGTAAGTAATAAACTATGCGTTATAAATGACAGTGTTTGGTTTACCACAGCACTTTCTCAGACTGTGTTTATGTAAGATGCCTGCCCATAATTAACCATGGTTTAGCTAACCCAGTTTTGAGGGCCACAATGACACATTAAACTACAAACTATCCAACTACAGTTTAATATATGAAGAATCTGATCTTTTACTGATTTGGTTCCTCGCCAGATCAATATAATCCAGATGATCACAGTCTCTGATCTCATTTCTCTAAAACCATTCTGGCTGCCTTTATTTCTGATCAGACTAGGGCAGGGATTGCTCAGGCGGTCCTGGCCTCTCACAATGCTTTCTCTGATGGGTTAACATTATTATTCTGTGGAGCTTCTGGGCAAAAATAAAACCCAAAAGAGTGACTGGTGGGCATCTTTTAGAATCAAACGCTATTGCTTCAAACCGTGCAAAGGACAAGCTGGGTGTTGCATTCTCTATATTTTAAATATGAAAAATGAATTTGTAGTTCTTCCACTACTACAGAATTCAGCATAATGATGGCAGTGTTTTAAATTTAAAGTAGAATTAAAACATGGGACTTACTATTCCATATAAAATTACTATTTCTGAGAACAGGAATTAAATCAAATGTTCCAGATTCTATCATGTTTTTAAAATGAGTTAGAAACAAAGCTGAAATGAAATTCTCCAGATAGGGCAATAGTTCCCCAAAAGTGGGGTGGGATGATTAGCAGGAAAGATATGCTGCTCCCAAGTGTTCTTTTTCCTTTGGTCGTGTCGGTGAATATTTGCAACTTGGAAAAGATCACACTCCAGGAGCTACCTGCTGCCGTGACAGCACAATACCTATGAGATACCCCTATTGCTGGGTGGCAGTGCTGTCCCATCCTTGGGAAACTATAAATTTTGACATGCATTGCCTTTATTGGCAGTCTTGCAAAACACTAGTCCTCCTGTCCCTCTGCACTTCAGTTTCCATAACCCCAGGCCCTTGCTGATTGGTCCTAGTAGCACAAACTTGCAGAGACAAGGGCATTGCTATTGCAGATGTGTTACTATTCCATCCCATTATTAGGCTGATAGATTCTGTGCTCAACTGTCAATGCGGCCCTTGCACAGCTTAAAAGTTCCATGTCCTTCCACTTAGAGTCCCAGCTGGGACTTGAAGTTTTTCCAAGCTTTGCTGTAAATGTGCTCTCTCTGAATTCTTCCGCCCACCTTTATTAGATTTCATTTTCTATTGAGCTCAAAAGGGAAACTGCTTAACTCTCAGAGGATGAAGTGAACTTTCTAGTGGTTCATCCATCTCTTTGTACCCTTTGAACAAGGTCAGTGAAGAAACAATTTTGGCCTGTGAAAGTGAGAAGGAAGGTTGGTTCATTTAGAATGAAAATCCCTTAGAGGCAGGCTTATCGCCCTCTTATTCTATGATTTACTGATAGCCTCTCGTGCTGCTCCTTAAAGGTAGCAGGAAGTAATATTTACATAAATTAATGTTTATATGCAACTCTGAAAGATTTCAATGATTAATTTCCTGTCTTCCAGTATACGAAGGAAAGGAACTTTAAAAAAAAATATATTAATTGTTAATTCCACCTCATTTCCAAATAACTTAGACTGCCAAATATAGAGTCAATCACCATTAAATGAAAATGCATTGCTACATACTCATTATCCTGCTCCATTTTGGGAGAAGCTGCATTTTGCCAAGAGCAAAAAATGAGTAAGAAATAGAAAGCCAAGGAAATTAAAGGCATGAGATCAGAGAAAGAAAAGGGAGCATGGCTAAAACTAGTTTACATCAACATCATTCACTGTACCTCCCCATCATCTCCCTGCCCTTGCCAACAAGCTTCTACCACATACATATGCTGTTTCATGCATTGTCTTTTGTTCTTTATTAAAAAAAACATGTAAAAATGAATTCAGAATTATAAAGACTTCTAAAAAAAGGGACGCGTTGGCGCTGCGGGTTAAACCGCTGAGCTGCCGATCGGAAGGTCAGCGGTTCGAAACCGCGCGGCGGGGTGAGCTCCCGTTGTTAATCCAAGCTCCTGCTCACCTAGCAGTTCGAAAACATGCAAATGTGAGTAGATCAATAGGTACCGCTTCGGCGGGAAGGTAACGGCGTTCCGAGTCGTCATGCTGGCCACATGACCCGGAAGTGTCTGTGACAACGCCGGCTCCAAGGCTTAGAAACGGAGATGAGCACCGCCCCCTAGAGTCGGACACGACTGGACTTTACGTCAAGGGAAACCTTTACCTTTACTAAAAAAATAGATTTGATGCCAAAGAGGCTTGCTGATCATTTTACATGTTTGAATCATTAACTTATAACTTTCTTTGGCAATGAAACAGCTAACATGAAAATGGATCTCAGAAGTGCTTAGAAAGAAGGGAATGAAAAAGTGGTGCCTGAAAAAATGTAAATATGGACTTGACGATATGGTTTGCGTAGGAAGCTAAATTATGTTCTGTTCTTGAAGCTGATGTGGGAACTGCAGCTGCCACAAAATGCAGTGTCTCCCATGCTGACCAGAAGGAACCAGTTTAGCAGAAGAACACCAGTTTTATAGTAGCTGTACTGATTGCCAGTAAGCTTCCAGATCTAACTGAAGTTCTGGTTTTTACTGCTCTTCTTCTTCTTCTTCTTCTTCTTCTTCTTCTTCTTCTTCTTCTTCTTCTTCTTCTTCTTCTTCTTCTTCTTCTTCTTGAAGTTCTGGTTTTTACTTATAAAGGGATTGCTTATTTTCTTCTTCTTCTTCGTCTTCGTCTTCTTCTTCTTCTTCTTGAAGTTCTGGTTTTTACTTATAAAGGGATTGCTTATTTTCTTCTTCTTCATCATCATCATCATCATCATCATCATCATCATCATCATCATCATCATCATCATATCTTTTGGTCACGTTACCCTCATGGCCTGAGCTTCCAAGAAGTGTTTTTGGCTTCCCCTGGAGCTTTGCTCTGAAGAATCTGGGAAGCAGTGTGAAGCAGGCATTTTTTTCCCTAGCTACATGGTGGAAGATCAGAAAAGAAGTTAATTCTCCAAGGCTACCTAAAAGTCAGTTTTTATGGGGCTTTTTTTTTTTTTTTTGCAAGATGGCACCACTGCATTGCAGCAGGTTCTAAGAAAGCCCATTCTGTCAGGTGAGGGGGAATATTTTCCCGATGCAAGAGACTTTAGTATCATCTTCCCACCCAACGTCAACACAACAGTCCTTGCAAATTTGTATGCCATCCCACCAAAGTAAATGAGAAACCCTTTTTTCCGAAGGATGCATTATTCAGAAGGGAAATTGTTGAGGACCGCATGCTAGTAATGCTCAAGGCCAGATACAAATGAAGGGGGTGGGGTGGGGGTCTCCTTTTTTCCTCTGTCAGTTCTTCATTTCTCTCCCTTAGCCTCTTTGCCCAGTGGGCTACTGAGGAAAGGACAAGCTGGTCTTGCAGTAGGTCTGAACTGTTCATTTGAGGTGGTTATGTTAGATGCCTATAAGTGGATTTGGGGAATTTAGGTTTAGATATAAGATGTAATTCTTTGGAAGGGGTATGCACTTTAAGACATTTGCTATCTTCTGTTCTAAACTATCACCTTGCAATGATTAAGCCTTACTTGTAAACCACAGGAATAAACATGGAGAACTCAGCAGATAGTAATCCAAACCCTGCTCAGCCTGCTGCTCCAGTGGAGAACCAGCCTCATCCGGATTCTGATGTGGCTCCCCCAGCAGATGCCCAAGCCCCTGCTCCACCAGAGACTGGCCCTGCATCACCCGAGGATGAGACTCTCTTAAAAGCGAAAGAAGATGCAGACTCTTCTGACCGCTCTCGTTCAAAACCCTCTATTCGTACAACCGTAGACTCTGGAAGCCGTAGACTGTCTAAATTCCGCCGAAGTAACAGTGGAGTTCAGTCACTGCAGGAAACTCTGAAAGAAAAACAGGTTTGTAATCATGATGTATACAGTAAAAACCTTTAAACCCTCCAAAACAGTGTTTCTCAACCTTAGCAACTTTAAAATATGTGGACTTCAACTCCCAGAATTTCCCAGCATGCTGGCTGAGGAATTCTGGGAGTTGAAGTCCACATATCTTAAAGTTGCCAAGGTTGAGAAACACTGTTCCCAAATTAGGCATGTCCTCCTGATTCAACTGTTTAAGTTCTTTGTACTCAGTTAATATTTTTCTGCATTACATATTACTATATAATTTGGGGCAGTCGTGTAGGCAGAACTACATATCTCATAAATTGTTGCCATGACAATAACCCTAATCCATTGGTATTTAGGAGCACAATGAGAATAATATGTTGTTCAGCTCCTTTTATTTGATTAACATCTATCTTGGAACTGGCCAAAATATTTAGAATCTAATTAAGATGGGCAAAACATATATTCCTGTGCTCACAAGGATTACCCAACATATGTAGTGGTCCATTAGATACTGTATTTGCAAAAAGAACAGAATAGAGGGTTGCAATTCATGAATGAATTTGGGAGGGGAGTGTTGTGTTTTGTCAAATCAGTAATTCATGAGGACTTGGGACTGATACTTCCGAGGCCCGAGCAGGGAAGATGTTGCCATGAAATGGCAACTGTGCATTACGTTTGCTATTTACATTTTCCAAAGTACTGGGAAAGAAAGATCAGTTAAAAAATAATTGGGGATTTCATACCAGGAATCTTGACAGAAAGCCTTTACTATGTGAGATAACTGATTCTGATGAAAACCACAGAGCAGCATCCGTGGGGGGACGGAGCGCAGTGGGGGGCAGAATGAGAAAAGCATGTTCTGCCATGGCAGTGCAAGCCCCACCCTTTTCTATCTGTCATGACTTCACACCCACATCCAGAAGGGTCAGGGCGTAAAAGCACAACATTGCTTTTGTTATTTCGAGCCATGCTCTGGGGCACTCATGTCTCTGCAGTACTTCTTGGAACCAGACCCTTGAGCTTAAAAAAAAAGGCCAGGAAGATTCTCTGGGAATTGGTGGAATCTCATTGTTCTTCCTATGCTGAGAGGTCACAACATTATAATGTAAAGTGTGTGCCTTTGGAAATTAATAGTACATTTTATTGTCATTAATTTTTTACATACACTTTTCCTCTCTTTCCCTAATTTTGTTCACCACAGATTTGTTCTTGTTTTTAGGGTGAACGTGCTCACTTGGGGTTTCGTCCTACAAAGAATTATTTTGAAATCATTATTTGAAATATGCAAAATATTTTGATGGAAATGGGAAATACTGACATATTATGCTAGCAGGACTCCTCTAGATACCTTTAAAGCCACTAGATACCATGAAATAAGGGACCCTTATTTAAGTCCCATTATGAACTACTAGGTAAAGCTTTCTTTCTTTCTTTCTTTCTTTCTTTTTTTCTTTTCTTTCATCTATTTTCTTTTCTTTTAAAACGGTCTGTATCAGCTGAGTAAATTCAAAAACATGCCAGGATCGGTTTATCCACCTGTAACCTCAACTAATTTAGAATCATGAACCCCAAATGTGTAATTTATAGGAATGTGATTTTTTTTTGTTCCAGATAAAGATTTTGCATATTTGTATTTGCATTTCTAAGAGGCTGAAATAATATGTATGCATTTCTATGTATATGTCATTGTGTAAGCATTTACACAATGACTTATACATAGGAACAACATAACTCAAGGAACTGTCTAGAAAACGACAGGAGGGAGATAACAAAGAAAGGCAAGAGAAATCGAACCAGGGATAAACTGGTTGAACATCCCTCATTATTTCAGTTTCACAACATTAAATGGATTTAAAATAAAGTATGAAGTCCTCAGAAACAAAAACAGAACTCTTACAACTCTTTCATAATTTTAAAAACTAGTTTTTCCCAACTAGGCACGATACAGAGAAGCAAGGGAAGGCAGAAAAATGAAGATTAATGCTGCATACAAATATATCTTTGAAATTCTATCTGACAAACTTGGACTAGACATTGTAACAGTGGAAGAATTAGTCCTGGATGGCCCAACAGTGAGTTTGGTTTATGTTTATTTTACAAGCAACAGTTTTGAAAACTGTGTTCTGTTGTCTACTCTCTAACACTAATACATTGATAACATATCATCATAATATAAGCTATACCCAGATTTTCAGCATCAGGGTCACCAAAACGTATGGCATTATGCACAATGTGTAAACCCAGAAAAAAACTCAAGAATAGTTCACATGAACAACTTACAAATAGAATTTTGGTCTAATCAAATGTGTATGTTCTTATGACCAGAGTGAACTATGCCTAAAATAACCTTCGATTTGTGTGTGTGTGTGTCTATACACACATACATTCATGCACACATACTTACACGGTATGGAATGAAAAGTGGGGTTTCACATAATCAGACCAGAAAGTCACCATATAAAGAATACAAATATTTTCTGAAATGCCTTCTATGCAACAATAAATAAATTCAAGAATCTCTATTTTGATAGTGGCCAGCCTATTATCCACACTTCTTCTTTGATCATGATGTGCAATTTTGTAGTAACCATCACAGCCATTTTTTAAACGTCAGTGCTCCGTGGTTTAAGTTCTAGGTTTTTCCTGCCCAAAAAATGGCTCTTTAGCTTTTCTGTTTGAGGAAATAAAAGGCAGATGGAATTTATTGATGGAACTGTTCTTCGTGAGCTAGGAATGGCTGGTCTTTGTCAGGGCCCTCCCTAAGTTTTCTTCCTGATCAAAGTAGAAGGGAATCCTACACAGAACAGTTTAATGATGACGACTGAAAACATCTTGAAAGACATTGTTTTCCTTTAATATTTAGCAATTAGTACTCCCTTTAGGGAATTTTCAGAGAAATAAATAATCTGGTAATTTGGCAAAATGTTGAATTTAAATCATCTCTTTCCTTTTTAACAGTTAGAAGCATTTGATAGTTTTTTTGCCAAAGGAGGAAACAGAACACTGAAGTTTATATATCAAGAGGGTGAAGCTCCTGGTGTAGGTAAATGTTTTAAATGATTTTATCTACAACTTCAGGGAAAAGTAAATTGTTTGGTTTTGAAGTATTAATAAGATACATAGAAAGAAAGTGGCCTCAGTCAATCATGATGTTGTAGTATAAATAAAGCATTTGTACAGATGCTTGGAAACTAATGTTTAATATCTCCAGAATATTAATTTTAGAGATTAATTTTCCTACCATGGAGGAACTTGAATATAGCCTGAATTATGTTATTAATTTACATGTTTAGCAATAGTATAGGTTTTCCTTGAATTACTTATTCTTAGTAAGTTTTATATTCTATATTCTAGAAAATATTTTATATTTTATATTCTTTGTTATGGCTCAGTAATATCAAGTAGGAACAGCCAATTATTTTGAAGTACATGATACATCAGCGTAAGACTGATTTAAGTCATAGATTGAGAGTAAGTATAAATTAATATGCACTAGTCAAAGACCTGTACATTTTGATTGATTATGTGCCATCAAGTTGGTGTCAATTTTTTAGCTTAGATTTTTCTCCAAGAGAAGCTGCCCTTGACCAGATCCTTCAAGTCTTCCAACAGTGCACCCAATGCCACTCTACCTCTGTACTTCTTTTGCACAAAACGGTATATTTGTTACAAAGCAGTGACTTGATGGAATTAAAAATAAAGATAAAAATGAGACTTTTTCTTTCCCTTTTTTCATTTTTAGAGTGTGGGAGAACAATCCCAGGTGTGCTGAAAGGAACTAAAATGATGAAATTGTACATAGATGAATCTCCAGACAAATTCAAAGGACAGTGCTTATTTTTTGTACGTGCTAGAAACGATGTGGCTGTGAACGTTAAGTCAATGCATGAGGTATTCTTATCTTCTTCCTCATTACTACCTCTCTACAAAAAAACAAGACTATCAAATATGTACGGACAGTAATGGAAATAAGGCCCATAGTTTATAAAGAATCTGGATTCTTGGTGGGTGCATAGGTTTTGTTTGTTTGTTTGTTTTAATCGTATGGCATAGCAGTTCAGTGTTCATGCTGCTTTTCTTGCTTGGAAATCCTTGTGTGGTCCAGCTGCCAGATGTGTAGACTACTTAAAGGCAGCCGGAAACACCCCCTCCCTCAAGGATGCATTAACCATTGCCTGGACCCAACCACAAGTCACTTCCCGGGCTGATTTTATCAGCCAGGAAGGGCATGGGTCAAGCTGACATGTGGTTGCATTCACAGTCCGGAGAATCCTGTCCACTTCCTCAGGCCCAACAGGATCAAACCGTTCCCAGATAACAGGGTAAGTACATTCCCCTGGGATCTCCCCAGACTCCACTTCACACTTAGAGTACAACTTAGAATGAATCTGAGTGATTTTATCCTGCGGATGCTGTGAAAACTCTTCCGAACGGCCTTGTAGGTGGGTCCCTGGATCTACCTGACCCAGAAGAGATCGAGCGAGCTTAAACAAGGCCATCGGATGGCATTCTGTGGATGCAATAAGAGCGGAGAAATATTCACGTTTCACCGCTCTTACCGCCACAAGGCTTAATAGCGGCTCTAGCTTGTGTTTGGTCAGATTCAGTCTTCGTCTTCCTCCAGCGACGCTCCAGACGTCTCTTAACCCTCTTCAAAACCCTCAACTCCTCTGTAAACCACAGGGAGTGACGGGTCAAGCGAGGCAAGAGAGGACGCACAGGTGCGATCCTGTCCAAGCCCCTGGCCGTGGCCCTATTCCAGGCCGTGACCAGGACCTCCGCTGGACGGTGCAGCAGTCCCTCGGGAATAACCCCCAGCTCCCTCTGAAACCCTACTGGGTCCATCAGTCACCAGGGGCGGACCAACCAAATGGGTCCAGCCTCCCTGCAGAGTTGGGTGGCACAATAAAATCTCAGGGTCACCAGGGTGTGGTCTGACCATGACAATGGGGACAGATCTAACTGTCCCCTCAGATCACATTGCCACTGCTCCAACAAGAAAACTAAGTCTGGGGTGTGACCACTGTCTTTAGTCGGGTTCCAGATAATCTGGGACAGGCCCATGGCTGCCATGGTAGCCATGAACTCCCGGGCCGTCTCCGAGGCACGTCCCAGGGATGGCAGATTGAAGTCCCCCAGAACCATAAGCCTGGGGAACTCCACTGCCAACCCCGAGACGGCCTCCAGCAGCTTGGGTAGGGAGGTTGCTATGCTGCAGGGAGGCTGGTACAGCAGCAACACCCCCAACTGTTCTCAGGATCCCAGCTTGAAAAACAGGGTCTCACAACCAGCCACTTGTGGGGCAGGGCCCCTGAAGACCACTAGAGATTTTCTGATGACAACTGCTACCCCGCCTCCCCTGCCCTGGTGTCTCTGCTGGTGCCACACTTGAAACCCAGCCAGGCACATCTCGGAGAGGGCTACACCCCCTTCCGAGCCCAGCCAGGTCTCGGTGATACACGCCAGGTCTGCCCCCTCCTCTGTGATTAAATCACATATGAGGGGGGCCTTGTTGTTCACTGACCTGGCATTAAGGAGCAGCAGCCGAAGACCAGGGCCGGCTAGGGTCTGTCGTCCAGGGCCTGGGTATGACCCTGGAGGGCCGGAACATGCCACCGGTAATAAACACCGGGGGCGTCTTCCCCGAAGATGGCCTGCCCTCCGGGTCCCGTCATAACGTCCCCGGCCCGTCACCACCTCGATGGAATAGTCCGCCCCACAGCCCCCAGAGTTTCCTAATCCAGTAGCCTCTACTCCCGGACCTCCAGAACTCCTGGGCTTAACCAGGGGTCCCTCTTCCCACACATCCATCTTCTCCCACACCATCCACCTTAGGCAGTGGCAATCCACCCCAGCGCACCAGCTTCTGCTCTCGGCGCTAGTGGGTCACCTCTGCCATCCACACCCTTACAGTGCCCCACTTCAACCTCTCTCACTAGAAGAGGTGGGACACACCAGCCACTCCTAACCACCCCTGACTCTCACTCAAGGGCGGGTAGATTTCCACATCAAATCAATCCTAACCTCCTCCCGAGCCTCTCACCCACGGGAGAAGTGGCACACTCACACTCACACCAAGGGACCCCAGCCCTCTGCCGCCTAATATAATGGGAATGGCCAGTCTCCCTTCCCCTCCCCCCCTCCGGAATCCCCTAAGATTTTAAAAGCCAGGGATTTCTCCCAAAGCCACTTCACCCCCCAATCCTTCCCATTTCCCCCCCAAGTCTGTCGCCCCAACAGGTTCAGTCTGTTGTGAAGCTGCTGTTGTGGGGTGCCATCTGGCCCATTGAGATGTGTCCAGGGGCCACCAAGGGAGCACAGGGGGCTACCGGGATTCCGCTGGGGTCCTCCAGGGTCCACACCCAGGTATGCTGCCACCGCCACCACCAGAAACCTCTGCTGCCCACCGCACGCCACTTCATTCGGGGGGGGGCTCCACTCATCTCCAGGCCACCGGGGGAGCACAGGGGGCTACCAGGATTCCGCCAGTGTCCTCCAGGGTCCACGGGAGGGCTGTTCGCACCCTCCCAGCTATGCTGCTGCTGCCACCGCCGCCAAAAACCTCTGCTGCCCGCCGTTGGCCGCTTCATTCGGGGGGAGGAATCCAATTGTCTCCAGGTCCACCCCGATTAAGCCGGGGGACCGACCAATCCACCCCACAGCCACCTCAGCTGACCTGAGAGCCAAGCCAGAGGCAGGACTTGCAGAGGCTCGCGGAGACTAGAAAACCGGGGGTCAGAGTCTTTCTCGCAGTGTCTTTCTTGCAGCGGCCACCATCTTGGATATGGTATGAACCACACAAGCACCAGGCTTTTGCACTTGGGCCCCAGTGCATCTGACATTCAAGCCACATGGTTGCATTGTGACATCACAACACACATTTCCTCATTTGAACCCCAGCCCACCCTGTGGATGCCAATGGGTGGGTGCAATGTTACACTGTCTGGGTTTACGAAGTGCAAAAAGCCATAATGTGATTTGTTTGCTTTATTTGTGTAATACAGTATGTGAACACAGCTATTGTAAGATCCTTCTTAATTCACACAGCATGAGGTGTAAGGAGAAAAAGTTCTTCTCACCGTAACACAAAACTTTTTTTAATAAGAGAGTTATTATATTTATCTCAAAATGCCAGAGATTATTGCATAATAGCTTTTTGATTCTTTTCAAGTCTAATAAGCAGTATTTTAATCTTCCCTGTTTAGGATATATACTATTCATTACTGGATGGAAGTGAAGGTCTTTTGCTTGGCATCAAGAAAATCTTGGCAAAAGTTTTTCTGCCCGCCATTCTTTCTACAAATAATTGGGGTGTTTTAAATCAAACCAAGCAGGGAGAGATTGAAAAACAGAGTTTCACCGAAACCTTGAACAGATATTTGGCATTTTTGGATGGTAAGGTCAAACAGACAAACAGATCAAACAGACAGACAAATAACAAACAAACAAACTGAGCCTTCCCTTACTATTAGTTGATTAGTTGTTTAGTTCCCTTACTATTTGATCCCTTATGTATCTGTCTAATATCTGGCTGGGACTATAATATATTAAATCCTCATTCTTATTCCTATCCTGGCTAGCCAAAAGAACTGCTGATATGGGTAGAAGAATAATTGGAAGACTCTGATTGGTTGATAAATAACCAATAGCATATATTTTCTATCCCTCTTAAAATAGAGGCATCTCTCTGAGAAACCAGCAAAGATTGTCTTGTCTGGTCATATTAGTGTACTACCCTAAGTAGGGTTGGGAAGAACACAATAAAGTTTACACATCGTAACTGTAGTATCAAGTATGAAAAACTGGTTGTTTTGTAGTACATGAGAGGTCAGCATAAGACTGATTGAAATAATAGACTAGAGTGAGATAAAGCCAGCATCATATGATCAAGGGAGTATTGGGATTGTCAGCACATTTTAGTTCAGGGGAAAATTACAAATGAGGGTAACTTCAACAAATCAAATACTCAATTTTGTGCACTTAACCAAGAGATGGGTCTTATTCCAAGGCTGTTCATAAAGATTGCAGAGAGGCAATCTAAAGCAATTCACATTTGCTTTATAAGGCTTTCATTGCCAACCCCCCAGAAATCATTTGTTCCTGCGTATCACATCCTTATGGCGGTCTGCCTAATAAGACAAATGCATTGGTAAAACCACAGTGACTGCTTCTCCAGTCAGCTCCTCTGAATTTTCCCTGACAAATCAGTGTGATTATTCATTTTTCTTAGATTTTAAACCAGTGTTTCTCAACCTTGGCAACTTTAAGATGTGGCTGGCTAGGGAATTCTGGGAGTCGAAGTCCACTCACCTTAAAGTTGCCAAAGTTGAGAAACAGTGTTTTAGACAAACCTGTTAGGTACTTGTGTGTGTGTGTTGAACCAGAACCCCCATACTTTATGCTTTCTCCTTTTGCTTTTTTACAAGCAGTCTTTCTCCTCCTGTTAACTTAAAAAACTCATCCCTTTACTTCCTGAGGCTATCTCTTACTAGGGTCACCATTTCCTTTTTCTCTTTTTCCCAGCCGTGCCTCCAGGCTAAGCTTTTTCTCCTCCTTTCCTTTCACCGTGAATATTTGTGTGGGCCTTCTTGTACCTGTATCTGTGATTTGCATATGCAGCTCCATAACTTTTTATATCTTTCTTGGCTGCTGAGCTTCATTTCTTGCTTTTGCGTCAGACTCCTTCCCTCCTGGAGATCTCCAATTTTGATTTTCTTACTGATTCCTTAAAGCCTCACAAGAAGCCACTTTACCCCTTCTTTGATCTGTACCTCTATCTGCCAGACTTCTCTCAGGATCCTATTTCTTCTGCTTCTGACATCTTCCACTTACAGCCTTGGGAAACCAGACTTTTAGCACCCAAGTTAGCTTCCTAACTTCTGGCAAGCTCTGACCTGTGTATTTTTGTATCTTTGAGGTAGGGTTTTTTTCCCATTTATTTATTTATTATTTATTTGATTTATACACTGCCCATCTCACTATGGAAGTGACTCTGGCGGCTTACAAATAAAAGGTCATAAAAACCTTTATAAATATACAAGAAATACAAGAAAGTTGAAAGAGAAAAATTAAAAGGTGGAGAGAGCATCTTCAAATCACCAGCCACCCCAAGAGATGTCTACCACTATTGGATTTCCAAGCTAGTTGGCAGAGCCAGGTCTTAACACTCTTCCAGAAGGCCAGAAGAGTGGGGGCCAACCTCACCTCAGGGGGCAAGATGTTCCACAGGGCAGGGGCAATGGCAGAAAAGGCTCTCCTCCTAGACCCCGCCAGTTGAAATTCTTTAGCCAACAGGGTCCATAACATGCCCTTCCTGCTGGATTGGGTGGGACGGGTCAATGTGATTCAGACAAGACAGTTCCTCAGGCATTCATCCATGATATCTGCCGCAAGGAGCCCCACCTAAGAACATGCAAGGACTTGAGAAAGGGACCTCCCACATATTTTTCCCTAGAATGAAAATGTGTTGAAATGAAACAGCACAGTAGACAAATGGCATAATCTGAGTATGTTCTCTTTCATTATACTTAGGTGCTAGAGTGAGCATCGAGGGAACTGTTCAACTGAAAAAAATAGATAACATTGACTTTTCCAAATACCAGTCTTTTGAGGAAGTGACAGCAGCAGCTGCCAATCCTGATATTGTTCATCAGTTAGAGGATGTGCTTATGATATGGTATAAGCAAATTGAGCAAGTAAGCATCTTCTGGTACCTTAGCTAAGCAGAAATGTATATCTGGGAAGCATAATTAGAAAAAAAGAGCTGTGCAAAGGGCATTTCTGAGGCACCTTTTCCAGCACAGCACTGTTCAATGTGGTGGCCAGTCACATTGCAAGAGTTGTATACAGGCGCATCTTGAAGGCACCAAGCTGGAGAAGACTGTTATATGGCCACATTCCAAACATGCATTTTAAAGCAAAATCTTTTCTAGACTGAGTAAGCATTTGCTGGGACTATGATTTTCCACTGAAGGTTTAGGAAGATAGTTTCCCCTTGATCAAGATAAAAAACTATTGTTTCGAATTAAAATGGGATGGTGCCACTTTTGCTCTTGGAACTGTTCTAAGGGCCAATAGCCTGAATGATCTGGAATTATATTTCAGCAAATCAAATAATGATACAGCTGGTAAATATTTAAGCATTAATCTAAGATGGCAGCCTAAGACAGTGACTTCAAGCAACTAATTTTGGATATCATAAGAGAGCAGCAAACTATTAGCTCTTTGATTATGGTGATCATGATGATGATCACGATGATGATGATGGTGATGATGATTGGCAAGGAACAGAAGCATTTGTAAGATTTCCAAAACAGTTTTGTTCTCTGCAGCTTAACTTGCAAGATGAAGGCAGTGGTTTCTGTGCTGGAGGCCCTGGGGTCATAGTGATGCAAGCAGCATAACAATGCAAGCCCCATCCCTTGTCTACATGTGTCACAACATTGCACACTGCCCCAAAGGGGCACAGCTTGCAGCATGATATTGCATGCCAGCCCTCATCCTTCTGAGGAAAGCAGGGAGGGCCCTTGGGCACTGCTGGACAGAGGGAACAAAATGTCATGTGTCAGTCCTGAGTGTGACATAGCTACACTGCCATGGTAACTATCTACAAATTTAATGTTGGCAGGTTTTGATTGAGAGTGAACAAATGAGAAAGGAAGCTGATGACTCAGGTCCACTTACTGAATTAGAACACTGGAAGCGTATGTCTGCCAAATTTAATTTTATTATTGAACAGATTAAAGGACCACCTTGCAAGTCTGTCATAAATGTTCTCAATGTTTCACGTTCCAAAATTATAAAGGTAATTCTAAGTTGTTTTTTAAAAAGAATGTTTTTATGATTTAAACTGTCTACATATCTCCACCCCTTTTTAAAAATAATATTGTCTCCATGAAAATCTATGGGAAGAGGCAACTCCTAACCAACCTTGGCTGATCCCAACAAGTTAAGCAGGTTGGACCTGCCTTGAGCTTGGATGGGAGACTACCAGAAAAATCACAGGGCTGTAGGTTACCTTGGGAAGTGGAAAGAACAATCACACATTAAAAAAAAACACTTTGATATTGCTGCCAGGAAAATTACATGTAGTCATCAAGAGATGAGCTTAACTCTCTACCTCTTCATAAACATGCTATAATGTGTGTATAGGATTACATTTTTTCCACTTAGCTTACCTTTGATTGGTAGGACTCCCTAATTGCTAACATGGACTAGAACTGTGACTCTCCCATAATCCTGCATTTAAGAGTAAGTAAATATGTCACTGCACTCTTTAACTATTAAAAAAAAAGAAATACAATGATTAGATCAATCCAGTGGTATGATACAGCAATTATGATCTAGGTGTAAGGGCCAAGCAGATGAGGTAGGAATCTGATTCTCATGCCAGACAAAGTTGTTTTGTAAATAAGGGATAGAAAGCAGGTACTTTCAAGGCTGAGTAAAGGAAAAAATGGTAGGAAGAGGCCCACAATTTAAAGCTGGGCCCTCACATACATAGAAAGCAGGACTTTGGGGGGCTGCTAGTTCAATAACTTCTAATTCTATGCAACAAATCTACTTATCTAGCCTTGTGTCTGCTTGGAAATGTGGAGTGGGGAGAGTTAAATAGACATAGTATTTGGTGCAAAGCCTTGATCCTTCAAAGATTGCTGTTAGAATCATTGCTTTGTGGTGTGTGTGTGTGTGTGTACACACACACACACACTCACTCATGCATTCATGTATGTGTGTTTGGGGGGAGAGGGAATCAATCCAAGCTTAACTGTCAATCATAATTGTGGTTGATACAATTTGGCATTAATAGACTTAAATAAATATTATGCTCCCAAATAAAAAATGCTTCAAATGTAGTAACTGCAAAGGATAACATAAAGAAAAGACATATCTTATTGCTTCTGTTATCCTTCTCCTACTCTTTTGTTGAGAGATAATCAGAGAATAAAAATAATAAATAGGAGGAGAAAAAGCAGAAAGTTATCTTTAAAACGGTCATTCATACACACACAGCTATTGTACAGGAGTCGAACTGAAAAACTTCATCAGCATTATAAGATCTGAATCTCAAGGTTTTCATGCTTTCAGTTCTGCTAGTGCTTAGCTGTAATGCAGCTGTTTCTCTTAACAGCAATATGATTTGATTGGCTATTTGTTATTTCTGCTGTTCTATGGGGCAATTGATCCATTCTAATTTAACGTTCAGAAAATTGGGGCTTAAAGCAACTTTACTCAGAAATGACTATTAGCATTTTTTGGAAATCCCAAGTCCAACTTTTGATGGCTGAATTAAAACAGCTCTTAGAGCCTAGAGGTTGGGGAGACAGCCTATGGGACGCCACTGCTCTCAGCAGACAACGCTGTAAGCAGGTGCCCTTCTCTTCTTTTTTTCCATTTCCACAATCCTTGAATTAGCTGCATAGTGCTGCATGAGTGCACTGTCATACCACTTCCCAAGTATGGAAGTGTTTCGCTGCAGTCTACATAGGTGCATTAGAGCAGCATGGCAATGTTCTAATATATTATTATGGTGCCATAGCACTCAGAACAACCTGCTAGTCAGCATGACTTCTCTGTCATGGCACCTACCTAATGCCTCACCCCAGAGATGCAGATGGTCCTGACCCTGTTGGCCTCCAGGAAAGCACTAAAACTTCCACCAGGCACTATGGCCAGGATATTGATACAGTGGGCATGGGTGGTTGATGGATGAATGCGAGTTTTATCGGGGCCTCAACCTTGTTTATTGTTTATTCTGGTCACTGTCCAGAGTTCCTTTTGGGAGATGGGCAGTTAGATAAATTTGTTTAATAAGTAAATAAAATATGTCTTGGTGCATATACTTCTGCACATACAGTATAAACCCTAGTCTCACAATGATTGCAGTCCCTGGTAGTAAAATGAAACCATTTTCATTAAACAATTTATTGATGAAATGTAGTTACCCAGGATGTGAGTCTATAGGCTTTTAGGTATATGTATTTATTTATTTATTCCAAGCATAGCTAGAAAGTAATTACATTTTATTCCAAGCATAGCTAGAATGTAATTACATTTCTACTATGTGAATTCTGCACATTTTATTTCTATGTTTAAAAAATTCCACATTATGTTTTGACTATAGATGTGGCGAGAACTGGATGCCCGGATAACAGATACAGCAAATGAATCCAAGGATAATGTTAGATATTTATACACACTTGAAAAAGTTTGTCAGCCACTCTATAATTATGATTTAGTGAGTATGTTTTGAATATGTATGCATACAGTTTTCTGTATATCTATAAAGTTACATTTTCTGTTCAGTACATACAGTACTGTAAAACAAAACAAATGGCTTTAAAATGTATGTCATAAGCAGTAGATCCTAAATCTGACCATATTTTAAAGCAGGGTTTCTCAGCCTTGGCAACTGTAAGATCTGTGGACTTCAACATCCAGAATTCCCAGGCAGCCATGCTGACTGGGGAATTCTGGGAGTTGAAGTCCACACATCTTGAAGTTGTCAAGGTTGAGAAACACTGTTCTAAGGTATGCCACAGTGGTGTTCTTGCACCACAAAATACCGGACTTTTAGGGCTACTTATGAAGTTTAATGATCTTTAGATTAGATTATTTAATTAGATAATTAGATTAGATTATCTAATTAGATAATTAGATTATCTAATTGTGAAACTGATGTGAAAGGTCCCCTCTGCAAGCACCGAGTCATGTCTGACCCTCTGGGGGGATGCTGCTTTCGCGACGTTTTCTTGGCAGACTGCAGCAGGGTGGTTTGCCATTGCCTTTCCCAGTCGTCACCTTCCTCAGCAATCTGGGTACTCATTTTACCGACCTCAGAAGGATAGAAGGCTGAGTCGACCTGAGCCGGCTACCCGAGGATCCGGCTTCCGCTGGGATCTGTCATGAGTAAGGATGGCGAGCAGGGGGCTCCCATCCAGACTGTTAAGTGCATGTGTAGCACTGAGGAATTGGTCAGCCATTCAAAGAGACACAGATCGGGACCACCTTAACCTTTGGGGTTTATATGTCTGGGTTTTTCCCACGCTTCTTTAGTTTGTTAGGATTCCTGTTATGTACTAGCAATAAAACATTAGAGACCAGTTCCTTGTCTCAGCGTGTTTTCTGGCTGTTAGGACAGGATCGAACTCCAGTTGCGGGGAGAGTTTTCGGTTGCAATACTGCCACCTACTACTCTGTGCCACACAAGGCTAATTATCTAATTAGATCAGATTATTTAGATTAGATCCTTACATCTTTCTGTTGATGATGTAGAATTAAATTAATTGTTAAGACTGGGCTATAGACAGGGATCTAAAATAAGGAAGAAGCCAGGTAACAATCCAAAGTATAACCGAGATTCAAAGAAGAAACTGGGATACATTAATATGAAATGTTAAGAAACAACAGAAGGTGCTTGATAGAAAATAATTTACAATTTTAAGTTTGTTAATAAGTCACATTGTACACATTGTACTCTTTTTATGGGTCTATGGTAAATTGCCTTGATCATTCTTGGAGTGGAAGAGTGATTCCAAAATGAAGAATTGCCTTTTTATTTTGAGTGTTTGTCTGGGTGTGAAGAAAATGGAGGGAAGAACTGCATCCAAAAATTTATCTTTTATGTGCAAAGAACAAACTGTTGGCCCAGGAACTTCTCATTTTAGAAATTTAGACTTATTCAGAGAAAAGGGATCTCCCTCTTGTACCCTTTGTCAGTCCTACATGGTAGTTTAAAGTATTTAAACCATCTTTGAATTCTACAAAATGTTCCTCTTAGGTTTCCATGGCCCACGGAATACAGAATTTGATAAATGCTATAAGAATGATTCACAGTGTGTCAAGATATTATAATACTTCTGAAAAAATGACATCTCTCTTTATCAAAGTAAGTGCTTTTAATCAGTGGACTGGAGAGTGTTGTGTACATAAGTATTTACAAGCCTCAGTGTTGACTATAGTTTTCTAATGTATATGTTTCAATATTTTACATCTACTGGGAAGTGTTTCATTAAACAACAATATGTATTGCAAGAATTGATATCCATATTCACTCTAAATGGTCAGAGGGCCATATGAAGATTACCCCAGGTTGCCTCAACATGGCACCTGGGGTTGCCCAAGTACCAGTAGACATTATTTGCCTTGACTCCAACCAACTTCCCTCCCTATTTGATTTTTTACATTTTAATTTTAAATTACATTTTAAAACATTTAATTTAAAGAGGTAGTATTTTTCAAAGCAAAGAGCCTCACTGCCCCAAAACCAGGGAGAGTTTCCTGTGTGTTAGAGGAGTGGAAGGTGATATTCTATGAGATCAATATTAGGATATATTCCCCCGTGGCAGCCATTTTGTGTATGGGCAAGCAATGCCTCCTCAATGGCAGCCATTTCTCAAGAGCATTCACATGTTCTCCAAACTCCAAATATACTCACCAGCCCCAAACAGTTGGAGATCCCTAGTTACACATATGTGCAGATGCACACAGAGTATATTTACTTGTGGAACAAGTGCCAAACTTAATGCAAGGAAAAGGTAGCCTCACACTGCAGAACATATATCTTTGTTTACTGTGTCATCAACACAAAGAGTCTAGTTCAGATGTAAGTCTATCAGAATGACTTTTTTAAAGCTTTCAAGACCCCTCTTCTTTTTTTTTAATATTTTTTTCTAGAATCTTTATTTATTTAAATAAACATAAAATTACATACAAACAATAATATCTTGCAATACAAAAAAGAGAAGAAGAGAGAAGAAAAAGAAAGAGAAGAGGACAGAGGGAAAAAAGTAAAAAAATGAATATATATATATATATATATATATATATATATATAAAATAAAAAAAATAAAAAGGGGGGGATAAAATGAAAAATAAATAAATAAATAGAAAGATTAGGGTTTCCAACTTTCTAGACAGTACAGCTTAGTATCCTAGCATGTTATTTTTTTTCCTTAATTCTCTAAATTGCCTTCATTAATTCTAATAAGAGATTAAACAATTAAAGTAAATTGCTATTTACTTAATATATATTCATATTAACTTTTTGAGTCCATTCCACATATTTAAAAAAAGGTGTCCAGTCCTTTTGAAAATCTTCCATATTTTTATCATTTAGTTGGTCCGTTAGTTTTGCCATTTGTGCCAAGTTTAGGGATTTAAGTATCCATTCTTCCACAGATGGGATTAATTCTTCTTTCCACTTTGCAGCGTAGATAATTTGGGCCGAAGTAATCAAATACAGTAGACGTTTTCCATAGTTTTTTTCCAAATCTTTGTTCATAAAGCCCAATAAATAGAATTCCGGTAATTTATCAATATTAACTGCCAACATTTTACAAATTATATTATGTATAGGTGACCAAAATGTTTTCGCTTTTTTACAGGTCCACCACATATGGTATAAAGTTCCAATTTCTTTTTTACATTTCCAACAAACATTTGATGTATTTCGAAACATTTTCGATAATTTTTCAGGGGTAGTGTACCACGTGTACATCATTTTATAAATTTTTTCTTTTAAATTATAATTCAATGTAAATTTTAATCCCTTAGTCCACATTCTTTCCCAAACATCGTATTCAATATTGTATCCAAAAATTTCTCCCATTTATTCATACATTGCTTAATTTGTACATTTAGTATTCTCATTTGTAATAACATTTTATATATTTTAGAGATCATGTGGTCATTATTAGCATAGATTTGTTCATCCCACCAAGATAGTTTTTTTGTAAATTTGTAAATTTTGGCATCTATTTTAAATTGTTCTTTTAATTGAATATATGTAAACCATTGACATGAATATCCTTCATTTTTCAGTTCTTCTCTTGTTTTTATTGTAAATTTGGTCCCTTCAAATTTTATTAAATCCGAATATTTTAGCCACTTATGGTTTCCTATTGTTTCTCGCCTTACAAAAGCTTCTTGTGGGGAAATCCATAGTGGTATTGTCGATGTTAAAATAGATTTATATTTTTCCCAAATTTTAAGAATAGACGATCTAATACAATGATTGTTAAATGTTTTATTTACTTTCAATTTGTTATACCGTAAGAAGCCGTGCCATCCAAATTTTAAATCATGCCCTTCTAAATTTAGTAATTTATGATCTTGTAGGGTGATCCATTCTTTTAACCATAATAGACCACATGCCTCATAATATAGCCTGAAATCGGGAAGACCCAAGCCTCCTCTTTCCTTATCTTCTTATAGCAATTTAAATTTAATTCTTGGTCTTTTCCCTTGCCAAATAAATTTTAAAAGATCTTTTTGCCATAATTTAAAAAAATTATCAGTTATAAATATTGGAATAGTTTGAAATAAAAATAGCATCTTCGGCAGAATATTCATCTTAATTGCAGAGATTCATCCCATAAGTGATAAATTTAATTTTTCCCACCTCAATAAATCTTGTTTAATTTCCTTCCATATTTTAACATAATTATTTTGGAATAAATCACTAGTATTCTGAAATCTCTATCCCTAGATATCTAACTTTTTTAACACTATTAAATCCTGATTTAATTTCTAATACATTCTGATTATTTTGTGACATATTTAAATTTATCATCTTCGTTTTTTGATTATTTATTTTAAAACCAGCTAATTCTCCAAATTCTTGTAGTGTCTTTAATAAGTAATCAATTGATATTAATGGGTTTTGTAAAGTAATAACTAAATCATCTGCAAAGGCTCTTAATTTATATGTTTCTTGTTTAATCTTTATCCCTTCAATTTGATGATCCTTTCTGATAGCTTCTGTTAGAACCTCCAATACCAATATAAATAATAAAGGAGATAGCGGACAGCCTTGCCTTGTTCCTTTTTCTATTTGACATTCTTGTGTTATCTCTTCATTGATCACAGTTCTGGCTTTTTGAAATGTATAAGTTGATTTTATTGCTTTTATAAATATATCGCCAAAATCCATCAATTCTAAAGTCTTAAACATAAAATTCCAATTTAAGTTGTCAAAAGCTTTTTCAGCATCTAAAAATAACAACATAATTTGTTTTGCATTATGAAATTGAGCATACTCTATTATATTTAAAACCGTCCTTATATTGTTTTTTATGTATCTTTGGGGTAAAAAACCATTTCGGTCATAATTAATTATTTCTTGAAGTATTATTTTTAGTCTTTCAGTTAAAATTAAAGTAAATATTGTATAGTCATTGTTTAATAATGAAATAGGTCTATAATTTTTGCATAGTGACGGGTCTTGTTTTTCTTTTGGGATTAGTATGATATTTGCCTCTGGCCAAGATTTTGGTATTGGATTTCCTAACAGAATCGCATTCATTAAATCTTTAAGTGGTAACAAAATTTGATCTTGAAAATATTTATAATAACCTGTTGAAAATCCGTCTGGACCTGGAACTTTGCCTATTTTCAATTTTCTAATTGCCTCTATAATTTCCTGGGTTGGGATGGGATTATTAATTAATGCTTTTTGGTCTTTAGTTAATTTCCTTAAATTTTGTTTTAATAAATAGTTCTCAATTTTATCAATTGAAATTTCTTGTTTCTTATATAGATTTGTAAAGAAATTATGAAATGCCTTTTTAATTTTTTCATGGTCAACTCATTCTTTCCTATTTTCTCAAATTTTAGTAGTATTTTTTTTTCCTTTTCTTTTCTTAATTTGTGTCATGAGTAAGGATGGCGGGCAGGGGGCTCCCACCCAGACTGTCAAGCGCATGCGTAGCACTGAGGAACTGTTCAGCCATTCAAAGAGACACAGATCGGGACCGCCTTAACCTTTGGGGTTTATATGGCTGGGTTTTTCCCACGCTTCCTCAGTTTGTTAGGATTCTTGTTAAGTACTACTAATAAATATTAGAGACCAAGTCATTGTCTCAGTGTGTTTCCTGGTAATCAGGACAATTTGTATGCTAGCCATTTTCCAGCTTTATTAGCATATTCAAAATTAATATATCTCAATTTTCTTTCAATTTCATCTGTTGTAAGTATTTTTAATTGCTGCTGTAAAATTTTTATTTGATGTTTTATACCATCAGCTGATGGTCTTATTTGAAGATTTTTTTCTTTTATCTTAATTTGATCAAGAACTGTTTGAATTTTTTGTTGTGTTTTCCTCTTCAAGCAACTATTTAAATACATAAAATATCCTCTCATATATGCCTTGCTAGTATCCCATACTGTCCCAATACTCACTTCATTATTTAAATTCCATTCAAATAATTCTTTTAATTTCTTTTGGCAATCTTCTACAAGTTCTTTATTTCTCAACAAAGTTTCATTTAATCTCCACCTATAACTTTTTGGGTGGAGTTTTATAGCCAATTGAACTGGATTATGGTCTGAGAAGGATCGGGGGAGAATTGATACATTTAAAATTTTATTTGCCAAATTTTTAGATACCCATATCATATCGATCCTGGAGAACGATTTGAATCTGTCTGAATAAAATGTATAATCTCTAGCTGTACCGTTTTTATATCTCCAGGCATCTACAATAGCCAAATTTTCTGACATATCAAAAAAAGATTGGGGCAATTTTCCTTAATTTTTTTTATTTGTTGTTCAGATTTTCTGTCAATAATTGGTAAGGTAACTCCGTTCCAATCTCCCATCATAATCCAATTGTTATAAGATAATTCAGAAAGTTCATTTAATAAATTTTGATAGAATTTATTCTGATTATCATTAGGGGCATATACTCCAACCAATATTGCTTTAGAGTTTTGTAGTTCTAATTCTATTATTAAATATCTCCCATTTTTATCAACACTTATTAATTTAGGATTTAGATGGGGCTTTACATATATTGCAATTCCATTTTTTTTTTCATTTGCTGCTATAAATTCATTTCCTAATTTGTTACCAGATATTTACTATCTTTTTTCACAATATGAGTTTCTTGAAGACATATTATATCTTGTTTTTGTATAAATAGTGAAAGACTTTTTTCCTTTTAGCTGGGGTATTGGCTCCATTTATATTCCAGGAAAGACATTTTAATTCACTCATTGGAAAGGAGTATTGCAAATTCTTTAGAACCTGAAGCTAGTTCCTCTGCACTTTGTTCCTCTATATTTAAACGTTTCACTTTACGTTCTTTACTTTCTGGCCTTTCCCTTCTATCTGTTTCTGATTCTAAATCTTTCTTATATTTTCTGAGAAATTCCTCAGCCTTAAAAATAGTATTCAATTTATATCTTCATTGTTGGAATGTGACATTCACTCCTTCCAATACTTCCCACCTAAAGGGGATTTTATTTCATTTAAGGACTTCAGTGAGAAAGAAATAATCTCTTCTTTTTTTTAATATTCTCAGTGGTATGTCTTTCAATATCATAATCTCCTCTCCTTCGATGTTAATTTTTTTCCCCCAGGAGGCCTGTATTATCAATTCTTTGGTCTTCTTCCTCGCAAATTCAATTATTATATCTCTTGGCTTCCGGTTAATTTTTGCATATTTCGAATTAACTCTGAATATTTTTTCTATATCGTCTTCTGGCCTTTCTTCCTCCCATTCAATTAAACTTGCAAGCATTTGAACCACTATTTCTCTTATTTTTTTTCAGGTACACCTCTAAGTCTAACACAATGTTCTTTTTCTTTTAACTCTAACACAGTTAATCGGTCTAATTCTATATCATTTTCTACTTCTAATTTCTCCACTCTTTCTCTTACCTCTTGAATGTCTGCTTTTATTCTTTTGTCCATCGTCTCTAACTTATGATCTAACCTTTATTCAAAACCATCTATTTTCTCCTCTAATAGTTGCGTTAAATTTTGAGTAACATTTTGAATTGTTTTTTGCGTAAAATCTTCAAACGTAGCTTTCAACCATTCTCCTTCCCCGGTTTCTGAGCCTCTCCTGTTCTGTCTCCTTGTGTTCATTTCGTTCTTATAGAAATCTTTATTTACCTATCTTAATCACTACACCTAATGTTATATTTATCTATATAAAGCAATGTATAATATTTATATCAAAACATACAGAGCATACAATTCAAAATAATCTTATAAACATCTGCAATATAGTCCAATATGGCATTAGAAATTAATTAATTAATTCAGTTCCTTCTAAGTGAGGACTGGCAGTAAAGTTTTTTTTTGTCTCCAAAATATAGAAATGTTTTTTTTTCCCTCCGCTTAGAAAGTTTCTTCTTTTTCACTTTTGTAGTCAAAAGTTGTTTCTTTTACTAGAGATGAAGGGGGCTGCAGAATTGCCTAGATAGCTAGGCTACTCACGCGGGTTCTACCGATGTGCCTCCAGGCTTCCTGGCTGCTTTGTTGTTGCAGTGAAAGCGAAGTATTGAAATAGAAAGCAAAGCTTTCGCCTGCCGCTCCGAAGCCGCTGGAGTCTTTCGCCGGCAGCGCTCCTTTTCTCGCGCTGCCTACGAGGTCTGCCCGTCTCTCTCCGACTCCGCAGAACTCTCAACCTCCGCGTGGTAGATATTAATTTTCCTGAGCTGTTACAAGGCTCGACCAGCCGCCATACTCCTTCACTGGAAACCTTTTTTTTTTTTTAATATTCATGAAATAAAATAATGATTTTTAAAAAAGATCTTGATTTTAAGTTATTCAGAGTTCTTGTGATAATCTCAGGAATAACATGATGGTTTAAGAAGAAGATGGAAACTGAGACTCTGGTCTGATTCAAGCTTGTTTTCACTACCTTGAAAAGAAAAGAAGGGAGAAAAAGCTTACAAGACCATGGCATGTGTAGGAATAGTTGTTGTTTTTTTTTAACTCTGAACCGAACTGCTATGTACCGACAATAAAATTCTTTTTGGTTTGTCATTAGATGAGCAGTTGCTGTGAAACTATGGATGTTCATTTTTTCCCCTTAATAGGAGAGCATATATAAATAACTAGCATTCCTTTATACATAAGGCTCTGGAAATGTGCAAAATGCTGAAGTCTGATGTAAAAGACATTTGCCAATCAATATTACTGTACTATTATGCCCAGATTTTATATCTTTTAATGTAATTATATATATATGTATATTTTCCTTTTTTTAAATATAATAGGTTACAAATCAGATGGTCACAGCATGTAAAGCATATATTACTGATGGAGGATTTAGCCGTGTATGGGAACAGGATACTCCAATAGTAATTCAGAAAATTAAGGTTTGTTTGGAATGTGATATATATTTTCTGTGGTATTGCTTCTGCTCCCTACTGAAACCTTATATTGGTATTATCATGATGCATTACTAATATAAAACAAGATTTTGGTTTTCATGTTAGATAACTTATTGTTGTGAACTCTCATTAGTGTTATTAGCACAATTCTTACAATGCTATAATTTACCTGATTGTATATTAAAAACAATTCCAATCCTTCTTAGTAGAGTTTGCTGCTAATTAGGCCTCAGTAGATTTACCCCAGCATAGCACTTCATGGGTAATCTTTATGCTTGGAAATTAAAAGAAATCAATTTTGAATTGTTACAAAATAATAAGCATCTTGTCAATACTTTTCCTTAATTAGCAATACATTATTAATAATGAGTATAGGAACCTTATTATGTAGGTTAATAAGAAATTATCTTCAAAAGCTGCTGCTTGCTCCTATGATCAAAAATAGATTTAGGGTTCTTCACATTTCAGTCAACAGCCATTAAACTGGATAAAATATTAATTAGGAAGATACAAACCCAAAAGCAAGTGCTAATTGGGGAAGCTATCAACCTTGTAAAAGAACTATAAATGGTGGGTATTTTTCCTACAGTAAATTGCCATATACAATAGATTTATTGAATTTATATCCACCCTAGTCATACAGCTTATACCTCTAAGCAATCTTACTAATTACTCTGACAGTAATTGCTACATATTGTTTTTATTTTTATTTTTTACATTTTAGGACTGTATTTTTCTGTTTAAAGAATATCAGAAAAGTTTTCATAAAACAAGAAAACAAATTTTGGAGACTTTGGGGGAGAAGACATTTGAAGTATCTGAGATGTACATTTTTGGCAAATTTGAAGCTTTCTGTAAAAGGCTAGAAAAAGTAAGTGCTCTTTTGAAAATCTCAATATTTTGCCTAACTTGTCCTTAGTTCTCATTGTTGTTTCAGCTGTAACATTTCAGGCTGACACAAAGATTAATGACTGAAAGGTTTTGCCTTTCAAATGCGGAGCTTCTTTGGCATGGTATAGCAGAAAGCCAGGTATTAGCATTCTGATTTATTCCAAACAAGGACTTAGCGCAACAACTGCAAGTTATGGATAGGTACTAGAGATAGGCATCAACAATAAGATTTGGTTTGGGCCCAGTTGGTGATTCGGAATACAGCTCAATTCAACTCAGACTGAATTAAAGTCTGTCGTATTTGTAATTCAGTAACCCAACGTGTGAATAAATGGCTAGGAATGGAAACAGAAGGATTTTAGGAAAAGAATGAGAAAGTCAGAATAGGGATTGATTAGAAAAATGGGAACTGGTGGGAAGAAGGATAAGGAATTAGTAAGGCCAAAAAGAAATAACTTGACCATCACTTCCACTATCAAAGGCAAGCTCTTCACACATGACTTTTCACTTAAGAAACCATTAGGCAGACAGTAAAGCATAATGTGAAACTGAATAAACTTCATTAAATCCTTGTTCACTTCTGGGCATTTCAGAAGTTCTCCTTTGTCTCAACAAGCACAGAATACATTTGAAGTGGCTTGGTTCTGTTTAGAATATGACTAAATTCAGAGCATATTACAAGTTGGGTACGAAGCAAACTTCAACCTGTTGTGAGCTGTCCAGAGTTGCTTAGATGAGATGGGTGGCTATACAAATCAAGTAGTAGTAGTAGTCATCGTTGTAATAACAATAATAATAATAATAATAATAATTGTATTTATTTTATTGTAAACGGCCCAGAGTCCCCCATTGGGGGAGATGGGTGGTGATATAAATTTAATTAATAAATAAACATAACAACTTTGAAAAGGTGGTTTAAAATAAAAGATGACAACAGTTTTCAATCACAGATTACCTAAATCAGCCCAGCTCTATATTTTCTGATTGCTGTGATTGAAAAATAAAGTTGAGGGTTTTTTCCTGAAAAAAGATCTTCTAAAATATAGAGTCATCTTAGGTACATTGTAGTAATGGGTGAATTTTTTGTCTGATGTTTGATGGTTTTTTGGGGAAGACTTTTCATTTATGAAAAATATAATATTAGAAGAAGCCATAATTAATACTTGAAAAGACAACCTATTTTTTTCTAATTTTAGATAACAGAGATGATAACCATTGTTCAGACTTTTTCTGCACTGAGTATGTCTACCATTGAAGGAATTGATATTATGGCAATTAAGTTCAAAAATATCTACCAAAGTGTTCAAAAGAAGAAGTATGATATCCTTGACCCACGGAAAACAGAATTTGATGTAGATTTTGCAGATTTCATGACAAAAATTGAAAATTTAGAGGTAAGTCACATAAGTATTTCTAACTCAAATATGAAAAATGCTACTAATTCAGGTTGGTTTAGGGACAGACTGTGAAGTTGAGATTTCCATGGTCAGCCTGATGTATGATCTGTACTTGAAGAGGGACAGGGGGAGTATGACTGTAGATCCCCTATATGTCTCAGCAGCTTTCAGTACCATTGAATATTAGTATCCTTTTCAATTGCCTCATGGAATTGGAGTTGGGAGCACTGCTTCACAGTGATTCCATTCCTACTTTTCTGGACAGTTCTAGATGGCATTGTCAGGGGACTACTGCTCCACAAAGAGAAGTTGGGACGTGTTGTCCATCAATGCTTTTTCCCCTGTGCTTTTTAATATGTACACAAAGCCATTGGGGCAATCTTCAAGAGATTTGGAGCAAAGTATTAATAATATGCTGATGACTCTCAAGTCCATTTCTTCATGCCAATATCATCAAGCAATGGCATGAATCCCTTGAATGTTTGCTTATGGACAATAATCGGTTTAATAGAAAATAAATTGAAACTGAATCCAGGTAAAATGAAAGTACTAATTATGAAAGATTATAGCTCTAGTTAGTGATAGAGTTACCTGTTCTGGATAGAGTCACATTCTCCCAGAAAGAAAGGGTATGTAAATCATATTACAGTATCCAAGCAGGAGATTGCTAAGATTTGAGTAGTTATGAGAAGGGCTTCCCCATCCAGGAAAGGTCATAATTGGCACCTCTAATGAATCTTTGCAAAGACCGACCTGGCCCTCTAGTTCCTTAGATAGTAGCTTCTGTTTCAGAATCAAATTCTGGATAATACATACTCCAGCACAAACCTGGTGTTTTCTCAGATGCTCATGTAACAGATAAATTCTCTGCCTGGCATCATATCCAGTATTCCTCTGCTTCTCTTAATAATGAAATGTTATTGGCAAGGGCATGCATATGTGATGGCCTAATTTTGGTGGTGATATTTCACTGATTGTCACTGGGTATGTCTATCTATCTCACTTATTTGTTCTTCCAAGCCCCATCTTCTGCCTACTTCTCAACAGAGCTCCATCTTGTCATAGGGCATTCATAGAAGGTGTTCTGCCCCAGCTGTTTCTTGCACTGACCCTCCTCAGCAATGACTGTAGGAATGTGTCTAATATAAGGTTGTCCATCCTGTATATTTCTAGTGAGTGGGAAATTCTTCTGTAAGTTGTACTGTACTGTCTTGCTACAGTATGTTCTGCAGCTTTTCCAACTCTACAACTTTTTAGAAGTATGGTGAATTGTACATAGTATTCCAACAGTGGTCATACTCTACATTTGCAAAAACCCTTTACACTGCTGCTAGTTGTATATTCACTTCCCTTTTTTATGATTCCCAACATGGAGTTTGCCTTGTTCATAGCTATATAATACATTGTTTTCAGAGTTAGGCAGTTCCTGGCTGATTGTGTCTGGGCTCAAAGACTAAACAGAATTTATTTATTTATTTATTTATTTATTTATCTATCAATCATATTTTTATCACTGCCCATCTCCCCCATATGGGGGACTCTGGGCGGTTCACAATAAAACAGTTTAAAATTCAATAAAATCATAAATATCATTCATCAATAAATATCAATATCAATAAATATAAATATAAAATGTAATGAAATCCAAGTAATGGCAGATCTAATTCCACCCAAAGGGGGACAAGACCAGACCAGAGTTTCTCCTATATCTTTCTGAAAATCTATTATCATCGGAGTAGAGACTGGTTTACAGTCTTGCATATTAAAATCCTCTAGGAGCTTTTGAATTTTACTACGTCGGTTTAACAGAAAGCTACCATCCTTCTCCCTGTGTACTTCCAAACCTAGGTAATTTGTTACAACTCCAAGGCTTTTTAATATGAAACGGCTTTTCATGGAGGCTTCAAAATCAAGCCTTTTTCTGTTGATGTGAACAGCAGCAAATCATCAACATAAATGCACAGATACATACAGCCTTGTTTGTCCTTCTTCATATATACACAGGGATCTGCTTTTCCTTTTTCAAAACCAAAACTCTGCAGTTTTTCATCTACTTTTTGGTTCCAGGATCTAGCAGCTTGTTTTAACCCATAGATTGACTTCTGCAGTTCACAGACTAGATTCTCCCCTTTTTCATAGCCAGGGGGTTGCTGTATGTATAATCTGTGGTCTAAATCAACATAGAGAAATGCAGTCTGAATGTCATAGTGGTTAACTGACATTCCTTTCAGTGCAGCAACTTTTAACAGTAATCTAATTGATTCACCTTTAGTAACTGGTGCAAAAGTCTTGTCAAAGTCTAAATCTTTCCTTTGAGTGAACCCTTTTGCAACCAACCTTGCTTTATATTTTTGGATTTTGCCATCAGCATCCCTTTTCAGTTTGAAAACCCACCTACAACCTAGACAGCGTTCATTGGGAGGTAGATTTACCAGTTTCCATGTTTTATTTTCTTTCAAGGATGCTAATTCCTGTTGCATGGCAGAATGCCAATTTTGTGCAATCTCAGGTGGTAAAGCATTCACTTGTTCTAAAGACTCAGGTTCCGTGAATATGTGAAAAGCCTTTACTGTTTCAGCCTGAAAACGTGATGGAAGAACGCCTTTATTACTTCTCTGAGATCTGCGAGGTAATACAGGGCTTAAATTTTGACTCCTATCACTTTCCTGAGAAGCATCTATCTCATCAGACAGATCTTCAGTTTGCTTTTCTGGCTTAATGTCCTCATCAGGCAAAAGATCATCAGCAAGTCCTTGCTGTTCTCTTGTGGTGGTCAGTTCAACTGGAGAGCTAGAATTTAATCTCCCCCAGTTTTGTTCAGCAAAAGAAGCGCTTTTGCTAATTATTAATTTCTCTCCCATTATGAACCTGTAGCTCCTCTGGCTTTGTTCATAGCCAACAAAGATGGCTTTCTTTGTTGTGGGGCCTCCTTTCCTTCTCTGCTGTTTTGGAATGTGAACCCATGCAGTGCTACCAAACACTCTAAGATGGTTTACCTTTGGTTTCACACCATAAAACAAATGGAATGGAGTGTCCTGAATCACAGTTATACAATCTGTTTTGTACATAACAGGCAGTAGATATGGCCTCTCCCCAATACTTAAAAGATAAATACGAATCTTTTAGCATGCATTCCATCACATTTTGCAAGGTTCTGCCCTTTCTTTCAGCAACACCATTTTGCTGAGGGGTGTAAGGGTTAGAAAGAATTTGTTCTATCCCCTTTTCCACTAGGAACCTTCTGAATTTGTGAGAAAGGTATTCTCCTCCTCTATCACATTGGAGTGCAGATACAGGCCTAGGGAATTTTCCATTTGCCCATGTCACAAAACTTTTAAATTTCTCAAATGCCTCATCTTTATGCTTTAAGATGTAGATAAATGTGTATCTTGAGAAATCATCAATGATGGTCATTGCATACCTTGCTTGTCCAAGACTTGGAGCAAAAGGACCAATAATGTCAGAGTGTACAATTTCCAAAGGTCTAGTTGTAACTCTGTCACTGTGCTTACTCACAGGAGCTTTTAGTGTTTTGCATTCTTTGCAAACTAGACAATCTAAGTATTTGTCACAGGGTTTTATCTTTAGGTCAGCACACAGCTGTGGCATTTGTGCTATATACTTGAAATTAGCATGACCAAATCTCCTGTGCATCAGGTGTACACAGTGGTCATGATATGGAGTGTTGCCAACTGCAGCCTTGCAGCTTGGCTTCCTTGCATTTTGCACAATGTACAAGGAGTCTTTTAACATACCAGTAGCACACAATTTCCCATTTTTTCATATCTCACAACCATTTTTCTTAAATGTTATGATATACCCTGTTGCAGCCAATTGTGCCACAGATAGAAGGTTTGATTGTAAATTTGGCACATACAACACACCTTTTACAGTTTCTCCTAAGCAGGATAAATACAAGTCACCTTGTCCCATAATTTTGGTCACAGACCCATCAGCCAAAGATACACTTTGTCTTTTAGTTTTAGACAGTGACACAAAAGAGCTTTTACAATTACATAAATGACAATTGGCCCCAGAATCTAACACCCATACATCAGAATTACCCTTCTCAGCAACCTGTGCAATTTGGCTTGTCTGAAGAGCCTTCTTCTGTGTTGCCCTTGTGTTCTTCTTCTCTGTCTTTCTACTCTTGGGTCTCATGGCACAGTCTCTTTGCAAATGTCCAGCTGAACCACAAGTGAAGCATCGCTGGCTGGCTAGCGCTGTGGCCTCAGGTTCCTTTCCCTTCCTTTCCCTCATTTTATGGTATTGCAGCTTTCCAGAAGAGATGGGGGGGATCTTTCCTCTCTCTTCTCCCATTCAGCGAGTAAGCGCTGTGTAACATACGATGGGGTGAGGTCTGCTTCAGGCATAGCCTCCAGGGTACAAATCAGTGTGTCCCACGTTTCATTCAGTGAGGACAGGAGGATATATGATTTTGTGAGAGGTGTAAATTCCATTCCTCTCTCCTGCAACTCAACAAACAGCTGCTGAATATAATGCAGGTGCTCAGGAAGGCTATCTCCTTCTGCAAGGTAGGCTCTGTACAGCTTTTTTGTCAGGGTAACTTTACTCCCTGCTGTTGCCTTTACGTACAAGTCTCTCAAAGCGTCCCAAAGTTGCTTTGCAGACTGCATGCCTCGCACGTGGACTAGCTGATTGTCCTCAACTCCCAGGATAATGGTGGCTCTAGCCCGCTCATCCTGTCTCAGCCATTCAGCACTGGGATTTTGGGGGTTTTGCTCACCAATTGGCAGCCAAAGATTCTCTCTGCGAAGATACATCTCCATCTTCAGGGCCCAATTCAAATAGTTGGTCTCTGATAGGCACTCCAGAGGCATCGCTGAGGGCTGGGAGGTAGCCATGGCTTCTTCCTTCTTTTGCAAGTCACCTCAGCTGGCTTCTTTGTCCTGTAGACCGGCAGTTGCTGGAAAATCTCCAGGCGGCTCCAAAGAAAATCTTCACAGGTCTTTGCTACCTGCCTTTAAATTGTGCATGAGGTGTGGAGCTGATCTCTTTTTTCTCTCTGGGTTTTACTGGGCTTACTGGACTGCTCACTGGGCCCATAACCTGTTGGCAGATTGCTGGGAAAGCCTTTAGCCCAGGAGAGATCAGAAAAGTCTCACACACCAGGCATATCTATAAAAATAATTTATTTACAGAAAGCAAAACAAAAGCAAAACATATTTAAAGGACTTAGCTCCCCGTTTGGAGCAAGCCTTGCTTGGCTACATTGCCAGCAGAGAAAAAAGAGGAACTGAAACAAGTCCGGGCAGGTTCCTCCCCCCAGGTGCAATAATTAACATTTGAAAAAGGGGGCAGTTGAATTCAACCTCTGCACCCGGCCAAAATGATTAGATACAATAGCACCTTAATCTGTTAGTAGGAAAACCATTAACAATATATTCATATTCTGCAGCTGTCTTCCTGTCTTGGAAGGAATGTGGTTTTCTGAATTAGTAATATTCACTTTTTCTTTTCCTTTTAGGTCCAGATTCAGACATTTATGAGTTCTTGTTTTGTAAAAATCTTGTCTTCACAGCATGCTCTCCAATTGCTTCAGAGGTACAGCAAATATTTTGAATTGGATGTATGCTTTTAAACAAGTATTTCAGTTGGGACAAGATTTAGGTTTATGCCCATTTGAAAGATCACAGGCAGGTGCTGTCTGTTTTCATAGATGATCTAGGAAAGGCAGCCACACATTACCTTGTTTCCCATTTCCTTTGTAGGTAGGTAGTACAATAGATTATATCCCTTCAGCTGAAGCAAATTAGATCATTCTTTTGCAAATTATATGTAGCAGAAAAGCATTAGGCAAACTGACACATAACACATGGCATAATGTGTGATAATGCAGTTGCACTCTAAGCAAATTTAACATCAGGATGTGGCTCCCATTGAATGAATATTCATAATAGTAAACTATTAGGGGCTGCTTCACATAGTTATTTGCTAGGGAAACATATAGATTTGAACGGCAGATACTCATCTTCACATACCTAAGAACACAGGCTAGAGAACCACCATTGACTATAAATTCCTAGATTGTGTTAATTTCAAGTCTGGAGTTGTTGATCTCTTTTTCACCTACTGTATGTACAGTGGGTGCCATTGTAGCAGTTTAGCAAACTTAATAGGTGAAAACCAACACTGTGAGTAGAGCTCAGTTTGCACAACCAATTTTTCCTTCTCCTTCCCCTCCTTCCTGAATCCTTCCCTCAAAGATTCACTTACTTTTTAGTAATTAGATGGGACATTTATACTATGAATGCAATTAACATGTATTTTAATAAATATGAAACAGCAGTTGGGGAGCCTGAGAAACCTGCAGAGAAGAAGGGGAGAAGACTGTTTAACTGTGTAATTCAGAAGAGCCCTCTCTCTAGCTGCCCAGAGTCTTTTTGGAGATGGGTGACCTTAACAAATTATTACTATTGTTGTTGTTATTGTATCAGCAGGGTTACAGTTTATTTCTTTTCCTGAAGCGCTGATGCTTTTTGAACTACCACCACAACTATGTACATTTTTTATAAGAACACATAATAAGGGCTACCAGATCTTAGCTGCAAAAATCCAAAGCATTACACAAAACTCTACCTCTTTGTATTTAGAGGTTGCTTGGATTTTTGCAGTCCAGATCTGGTAGCCCTCCATAATTATGACTTGCATGGCTCTAACAAAACGCCAGCTTCTTTGAAAAGAATGATCTTCATCAAATGCCCATTATGAGACTGATTATAAAAATGGATGCTGTAATAACTATGTTCATCAATATAATATTATGGGACCTTTGTTGATTTTATTACAACAAATTGACATGGCTTCTCTTCTGGAAGCATAGTTTCTGGTGTCCCCATGTCCTATATTTTGCATCATTTTTAATAAGAAACCTTAGTTTCAGTTTGATTCTGTTAACAGTATCATATTCCATACATTTCTGTATTTGAATTTGAACTCCATAGGTTTCAGAAACTGGACATGCCATGTCTTCAGAATGAAATCACACATACAATTGGACGTATTCTTCAACACTATGTTGCCGAACTTGAAGCAACTAAGAAGGTATTCAGTGTGTTTATATTGAACAGAATCTGTACATTTGAACAGGTTTACTTGTTGGAAGACTCAGTTTTAAGTGATAATTTTGTGGAAATTAACTTTAATCTATACAGACAAGTTTTAATGTCATAATACATATATGTTTTTTCTTTGACAGCGTTTTATACAAAGAGCATCTATGTCATGATCACCATTGCAATGTTTGATACATCGTAACGGTTCGCATGCCAGAGTGTTGACGCGCGTTCCTGGCTGGGAGGGTGCTGCTGATAAACCTTGTATGGGGAGATGTGTGGGGCTGTGCCAGGAAGGAATGTGTTTGGGTTATCCCTTAAATGTCAAGGTCTTTTTGCCCATTGATCAGCAGAGCTCGTTAGGAGCACCTGGGAATGTGGGATTGTACTGTATGTAAGGGGGGGGTCGTTGTTGGAAACGGAGCTATTTAGTTTGAGTTTAGGCACACTTTTCTCATTCTCAGCTTTCTCTCTGTTTGCACTCTATTCTAAATAAAACCAGACCTTAAACTTTGATTTTGAGTCTGAGCATTTTATTTGGGTTAAGGCAATCATTACATAAAGCTGAGAATCATTACAAGAACAAACCTCGCTAGCCTTTACCAAGAAGTTTGCTTGCGAAAGAAGAAGTTAGCGATGGCAGAATTGGGGAAGGAGTCAACGGGGTTTGGGGAGGCGACCAGACAGCTCTTGGAGACGGCATTCCCGAGCAGGGACCCGAGCCCCCTCCCAACCCACCCCGCACCCCATTCTAGAGACTCAAGCTCCAGCCCGGAGTTGAGGGACCCGACGGATGAAGGGCTCGCCAAACACCAACAGTTCCTGTGGGATGCCATTATTTGGGTTAAGGCAATCATTACAATCTACATGGAAGAGAAGAAGTAATTCAATATTAATATAAATAAATAATAAATAAAAATAAGTAAACATTAAATATTAAATACGAACATTCTATGTATAAACAACTGGTAGATTTGCTTTTAGAATTGTAAACTACATTGCACATATCTTTCAAAAAGACACTATACTGTAGATGCTTTGCGTATTTGTACAGTTATTTAAAGACACAAATAGTCACAAGGATAATAATTAATCACCTAATTTATTTTCAGGTAGTTCACCAGCAGTAATGATTTCTAAAATTGTGAATTCAATAGAAGAGGCAGAGAAACACTGAAATGTCTATACATCGTTGTATATATTATAAATGTTAATTTCATGTTATCTACTTTGGAAATGTTGGTTTGCCAATTGGGCTGATTAGCATTAAAAGGATTATAAATCAGAGAAAGGAGAGAAGCAGGAGAGGAGAACAAATGGAATGTTATACACTTTCAAAGCTATAATGTGGAAACAGGATTTGAGATGGCTTTCCATTCTTAGTAATTAGCATGTAAATTAGCTCTAATACAGTGTTTCACTTGCAACCTCGCCTTTCTCTCCTTTTTATTCCATTACTGAAAATTGTACCTAATTGGTCTGCAACAACTAAAATAATCTAATCCAACCTCCTCCAACCTGGTGCTCTCCATATGCATTGCAGTTGGCTATGCTTGCTGGAAATTCTTGCAAATATTACCTCTGGAGCACATCAGGCTGTAGAAGGTTGGTCTAGTTCATTACATGTCTTCCTGTACAATTCCAGATGTTTTTGGAGCATCATGTAACTCAGGTATTAATGGCATTCTCATTTGACACTTGACTTTATTTTATCATAGCTTTATCAGTTACAAAAGGATAATCCTCCCCTGGCTCGAAACATGCCACCAGTAGCAGGAAAGATACTGTGGGTGAGACAACTCTTCAGGCGTATAAGTGAGCCGATCAACTATTTTTATGTAAGTTTGTCATCACCACCTATTGGTAAACAACAGAAGGCTGACACATGATATTCAAAATATATTTCATAGTACAGTGAGGAGAATATTGCTTGTTATCTTCTTGTTTTACTAGATCTTTGAAATCTTCCAGTGGCTATGAATTGGGGTGATGTGATTTAGAATAGCCTGTAGATGGCACTGTTTAGTTGCTTTGAAAGCAATACCCCTGCTATGTAGTTTCCACTCCCAAATACATTTTGACAGTAGAACCATATTAGCCATGGTCCTTAAGTTGTAGCTGCTAGAAAACCCCAATAAACTGATCTAGGCATGTGTGGGTTTTTTTTTTCCTTTTTGTCTGCAGAGATTCACTTTTGTTAGGCATCTTTTCAGACAGCCAAGCCCAATTAACGTTTAAGACAGTGCTAATAAAATACAGAATTGGAAGTTTAGAAATTGCTAGAAATGCTGCATTGTGAATGGTGGTGGTGGTTTTTACCCCAAACTATTTGTCATTAAGAAAATTGATTGAATGAGGAAGTAGGCATGTCAGATAGGAAAGACTGTTATTCTCATGTAGATATGGATTATTTTTCTTCTTAAACTGGAGTAATAAGAGCCTCGTGTGGCTTAGATTGGGAGGCGGCAGTATTGCAACCAAAACTCTCCCCACAACCCGAGTTCAATCCCAGCAGAAGCTGGATTCTCGGGTAGCCGACTCAGGTCAACTCAGCCTTCCATCCTTCCGAGGTCGGTAAAATGAGTACCCAGCTTGCTGGGGAAGGTGGCGACTGGGAAGGGCAATAGCAAACCACCCCGCTATAGTCTGCCAAGAAAACGTCACGGAAGTGGCATCCCCCCAAAGGGTCAGACATGATTTGGTGCTTGCACAGGGGACCTTTCACCTTTCAAGCTGGAACAGTAAATTTCACTGGCTATGCAACAAAATTTTGCAGAATATTTTCACCCCCTAATAAGGGCTTCTTTTCCGAGTTCCAGCTAGTTAGATAGTCATGCTTTGTTTGGGGGATGCAGTAAACATCCAGAAGCTCCAGTGAGCCAGTGAGCCAGTTCATTCTAAACTTTTACTTTTCTAATCCAATGAGATCTGCATTTTCTACAGTTTTGTAAAAACTTGTTTCAAAGCAAGGAAGGAGGAACAGTTTTGAATGACCCTGCAGTGCCCATCTCTTTTTGTCTTTAATTGTGCTGAAAAGCTGCCATCCCTCAATGCAGCAATCAGAAAATTAGCTCTGATTGACACCAATGGGATCTTTTTTTTTTCCTCTAATATTAATAGCCAGCTTGGAAAGACTATCACTTCACTGTGATTCTGGCTAAGAAGAAAAAGCTTAATCTTTCCCTCCTTTTTGCTATGATCGTGCTGAAGATGATCCTTTGCCCACATTTTGTATCATATATTATAGATTCCACATAGAATCACACATTTCAAAGGGGCCACATAGGCCACTGAGTCCCAACCTGCTATGCAACACAAGAATCCAAATTAAAGTAGCTCCAACTGATGGCTGTTCCAGCCTCTGCTTCACAGATCCCACAATGGGGAGTGCACCCTCTTATTCCTAAATAAAGTAATGTGCTCCGTCCTGATTCTGGAAACCACATGCTCTCTTTAAACTGATAAAAGCAATCCAAACTATTGATTTGGCTATTATTAACCAGCTTAATATTTGAATTAGGTCTTAGGTCACAGAAGACCTGAGACATGCCCCTCATAATTTTTGTTCTGTTTTGTTTTGTTTTAGTGAACACCCATGTAACATAAGTTTCATTGGTTTTCCTTAAGCATTCCTCCAGTTCAAAAAGAAACACTTTCACCCATTAAAATGCTTATGTGTCTCACTGTTATGTATTTATTTGATTTTATGACCAGATATATAAGTTGTGATGCTATCTGTAGTTAGTATACTGAAGAAATAGTGTGAATTTCTGGCATATGTAAAATATTGAAAGGGTTTTTAAAATGCAAATGTTGCAAGGTGATAGGTAAAACTGACAGATGGGCACTCTGAATTTACTCTTCAGTAAAAGGAAAAGTGTTTTATTAACCAACTTTTTAAATATGTAGCTCTTTCATTGTCATTATTTAACAGAAAAACTCAGACATTTTGGCAAGTGTGGAAGGAAAAGCAGTGGTTCGATTATATAATAAAATGTCCTATGTATTGGTGGAGTTTGAGGTACTTTATCATACAGCGTGGATGAAAGAGATTTCACAGTTAGAATTTGGTAAGCCATTTGATCCACTGCAAATACTATTAAATAATATCATTATTAACTATTCTGTCTGATTAGTTTGGGGAGATATCTCTAATTATAGATTTTTGACTTCAGCATTGCAGGTTACCCTGCTGGTACGTCACCCTGAAACTGGAAAGCTACTGGTAAATTTTGATCCCAAAATTTTAGAGATTGTTCGAGAAACAAAATGTATGATAAAAATGGGTCTGGAGGTACCAGAGCAGGCAAAGAGGATAGTCAAAATTGAAGGAGATGTTAAAAGAAACAAAATATGCTTGGAGGTAGGTAAAGAACAAGTGTGTTGATTTTTAAAATAATATTTGACTTTACAAAAAGTATCCGTTAAGGGGATTTTGTGACATATGCTGGGCAATGTCCTTTTCAGACTATGAGATGGCCAGACATGGTTATATTAAAACAACTCTTTATTAAGACAACTATTTATATTAATAAGTCCATGTGAATTATGAGGTAAGGCTGGTTCCTGATCAAGACCACCCAGGCAACAACAGGAGAACAGGAAAGGTTGCAGGCGCGGACTATGGCAGGGCAGCAGGGCAGGATTTGCTGACCGGAGCTGGAAAACTGGAGGAAGCTAGGGAGTGTGGCAAGACTGGAACTGGAGATGAGAGTCCACGATCTGGAACATCAACCAAACTAGGCTTACAAGTGGAGGCAAGGCGAGACCAAACTGGAACCACTGGACAAGGCTTGGCTCTGGAGACTAGACTGGACTGGATTGGTTACCCCAGGTGAGACTGGGCACTGGAAGCAAGACTGTACTAGAATGTAGATGCAAGGCAAGGCTGGAAACTTGAAACAAGACAGACTGGACTGGAGATTCTGGACACAGCGGAGAACTAGGAGCGTGACTAGATGGGACTGGAGGTTCTGGACTAGACTGAGGACTTGGAGCACAACTGGACTGGACTGGAGATCCTGGGCAAGGCTGGGAACCTGGAGCTCGACAAGACTGGACTGGAGTTTCTGGACAAGGCTGGGAGCTTAGAACACAAGACTGGACTGGAGGTCCTGAGTAAGTTTGGGAGCTGGGAGCATGATGAGACTGGACTGAAGATCCTGAGCAAGGCTGGGAACTTGGATCATGACGAGGCTGGCCTGAAGATCCTGGGCCAGCCTGGAAGCTTGAGACATGACAAAACTGGACTGGAGATCCTGGGCTGGGCTGAGAGCAGAAGCAAGGCTGGGAACATGCTCAGAATGCACCGAATAGCAGCGGTGAGGTCTGGAACTGGATGCGAGGCTGAGGTTGCAAGAATTGGCAGGGAGAAGATCCTCTCTGGCAGCTGGAGCAGAGGGTAGGTCCTCAATGATAGGAAACACAGGTGCTGATTCCACTCCAGCTACAGATGAGGTTTCCGACGCAGGTAGGGACTCTTCCACTGGGGCTGTGAGCTCGAAGGATCAGTTGTCTCCATTAGCTTCCTCATTGTGCATCTGCCTTTTAAGCTGATCATTTGTGTGCCTGTTTCCATCTGCAGCCAATCGGGCTGCCTTCTCCTTCACGTGCTTTTCTGCACGCTTTTCCTGCGTGCTGATTGGTAGATTCAAATCCTCCAAAGACTGGCCAATCAGCATCTTGAACTTCTCCCGCACTGCTGAGTCACCTCTGGGTTTTGCTTTCCTGGTTTCTGCCTGGTAAGTTTCTGTTTCCCCTTCGGACTCAGAATGAGTTTCACTTTCTGAGTCAGAAGCCAGCTGAAACCTCACAGGCACATGTTAATACAAGAAGAAAGAAAAGACAAAATAGTTTATCGATAGAGTTGATTTATTATTTTTATTTCCTTACATAGTGACATTTGTTACTCACTTTCCATTATAAAATCATAGAAGCTTTAAGAGGTAAAAGTAAAAGTGCCTCATTTACAGACCTTTCTAAAAATGTGTAATGTGGCAAACTAGCATACCACATGTGTGAATTATGTCTGAATCTTCTTAGATACTGTATGTGCCAAGTAGCCTTCTCCCTGAAACATCCTAATCTCTTTGCTATTCAGTCTAGCCCAACTACTTTCGTGCTAAAAAATCAAATAATCATTAGAACCTTACTAAGCAATATGGCTAGGGGTTATTTTTTAAAACTTTCATGCTTTTTGCACAGAAATCTGCCTATGCTGGAGGCTTTAATAAATTCACTATATAATTTCTATTAATATTAATTTAAATTTTATTTATTTATTGCTCACATTTATATGGCTGCCCATCTCGTACAAGGCAATTCTGGCCAGTGTACAACAATTAAGTAAAAACAGCTGAATCCTGAACATTTACTTTAATTCACAGAACATGCTACAGTGCTATGAAAATTTGTGCCAAGAAGTTCCAACGGTCTTTGTCAACCTGATGGCACCTAAAATGAAGAAGGTATATTGTGATCTATCTAATACCATTATTTATGTCTTGGTTACGTTATGTCTTGACAGTTGCAATATGCTTTCCAAGATGCTGCTCTATCTCTTTTACTACGCCATTAATGGTCAAAATATTATTATTCAGGTTTTAATGCATTGCTTCATTTTTGTACTTTATATTTGTGTATTATTTTAAATTGTAGAGTGTTCATTTTGGACAGAAGGGTACATATCAATCACAGAAATAAATAGCTTTTTCTATGTAAAGTGTGTAAATAAAGATGTCAGGAAGCAACTTAACAAAATATTTCAGAGAGTTGTGGGAAGAGACAGGAAGCAGAATTATAACAACATCCGTAAAGACATTGAACAGAAATGGAAGAACAAGGAAAGTCTTCCAAAAGATCTCTGAACTCAAAAAGAGGTTCCAGTCTCAAATTGTATACTCAAGTACTCCAATAGTCAGGTAGTAACTGATTCAAAAAAAAAATCAAAGGAAGATGGAAGGAGTATACTGAAATTCTGTACAGTTGAAATGTCAACATCCAAGATACCTTAGAAGATATTCTCTATTTACAAGAACCTCTTTCGAACTGCACACCAAGCAGTTCGAAAACATGCAAATGTGAGTAGATTAATTGGTACCGCTTCGGCGGGAAGGTAACGGTGTTCCGTGAGTCATGCTGGCCACATGACCCGGAAGTGTCTATGACAACGCCGGCTCCAAGGCTTAGAAACGGAGATGAGCACCGCCCCCTAGAGTCAGACACGACTGGACTTTATGTCAAGGGAAACCTTTACCTTTACCTACAAGAACCTCTAGTGTTACTGTGTGTGTGTGTGTGTGTTGGTGTCCAGATTAGTCATCTTATTTTTTACCTTGCCCTTATCCTATTTCTTTTTGTTGGCTTTGTCTTTTTTTAAATTGTATTGTATTTTATCCAGAGTTAAATATCTCTAGAAATAGAGTATATGAGTAAGAACAAGGACTGTTTTTTACTCTATGACTGAAAAACAGGGACTGTTTTTTTTTACCCTATGAGTAAAAACAGGGACTGTGTACTCAATCACTGCCAGAACCCACTTGGACAACCCTTGGACAGTTTTAATTAGCCAGGAGGGGCGTGGATCTAAAGAGAAGGTGGCTGACTCACAATCATAAGCTCCGGCCCAACAGGCTCAAACTGTTTGGAGATAACAGGGCAAAACTGCCCTGGGCACCTCCATGAGACCTGCAACAAGGCCAGCGTCCAGCTGAGAAATTCAAGTGACTCTTTCTGACAGGTGCTGAGCAAATTCTTCTGCACAGCCCTACAGGGGGATCTCCCCACCCCCTCTATCCAAGAGGGTACGTCTCACCTGAAACAGGGCTACAGGATGGCTATCTGTGGACACAATAAGGGCAGAGAAGCATTGTCACTTCACTGCCCTTACCACCATGAGGTAGGCCTTAACAGCAGCTCTAACCTGTGTTTGGTCATCCCTTGTCATGTGCCAGCGATGCTCTAGACATCTCGCATTTCATCACCCTCAGCTCCTCTGTAAACCATGGAGAATGATGGGATCCATGAGAGGGTAGAGGTTGCATAAGCACAATGCGATCCAAGGCCTTGGTAACCCTCCTGTTCCAGGCAGAAACCAAGGCCTCAGATGGACCATACAGCAGACTGGCAGGCACAGCCCCCAACTCCCCCTGAAACCCATCTGGGTCCATCAGTCACCAAGGGCAGACTGATCTAATAGGTCCCACTTCCCTGCATTGGATGGTAGCACCTGAGAACCCCATGGTAACCAGGGCATGATCTGACCATGACAAGGAGGACAGCAACAAGGGGGACACCAAGGGAGATACTAAAGAAGTGAGCCAACCTGAAAGTGACTAAAGACAGGGAAGAATTTTTTTTTGGACTGTAGAAAATGCTTGTGATAGTCTATTGAGTTTAGTGCAGTGCAATCTATGAGATGCTAAAAATGTACTGTAGTCCCAATAATTCTTTTTTTTTTCCTTCCTACTTTTACTAGGTGGAATCTGTGCTGAGGCAAGGGCTTACTATTTTAACCTGGTCCTCTCTGACATTAAATAGTTTCTTTCAAGATGTTGATGAAGTTATGAAAATGTTTAATCAGCTTTTGAAAAAGGTAAATTTAATTTTTCCTAGTCCCATTTAGAAGTACCAAGGATTGAATTTGGGCTCTCAAGGATGCAAAGCATACATTCTGTTGCTGAATTTTGGCTTTACCAGCTCAACTCAAATATACATAAATTTTCATCTAAATTTAATATTTAAAATGTAGACAACATATAGACTATCCAGATTTGCAAGGTGTCATAAGACAGAAAGAACAATACAGTTAATTTACTGTATTGTTAATTAATACAGTTAAGTTACAGCCATACTGAAGGATTGGGGCATAGATTTTAACTGAATCTTTTGTATTTTGTGGATTTGAATCACAGCTTTTCAATCTTAATTTAATTTAATTTTAATTTAATATAATTGATTAAACATACTTTTATGTTTTGCTAATGGGACTTGTATTCACCCTCAAGTTTACATTTTTTAAAATTTTGAACAAAATGTTTATGTAATCCTAAAGAGAAACCTATTAACAATATTTCCTTTAATACAGATTAATGATTTGTGTGAAATGCAGATTGATTTAATGCTGAAGGATATATCAAATACTCTGCTGCTGATACTACCAGATAATGCAACAAAAGTGGAGGATTTACTGGCACGCAATGAGGTAAATATAGTTTTTAGCCATCCTTACTGGTCTTATGTATGTGAGCATATGTGCACATATCCACAATGTTGACTCTATGAAGAGCAATTTTAGATATTTAGCTGTGAGGATTTTAAAACATTTCTTTAGAATTCTAAAAAATTCTGTTTTTCATACTTCCCCACAAGATGGCAAGCATCTCTATGTGGTCTAAATGAAAACGTCTGTCAGCTCTGTTGATGAAAGGGCTGAAACTGGGAAGGCAGGAACCGGCATTGCTTAGACAGTGCTTTAAATGCTGAATAATTGCAGAACTTCACTTTGTAGGATTTTCATTGCACCTCATGCAGTTATACATTCAGCCTAAAAGAACCTGCTTCAGCTTGTTATCAGTGGTTCCTCTGAATTTACCATACGGTTCTAATTATTATTGTTGATTTTAAGTACCCATCTGCTATTCAGTTTCGAAAACCTCATATTCCAAACAGCAGAAAATAATTGTACTAGTAAATATGAAATTATTGATGCTCCATCCTCAGGAGTGATCTAGGTAAGTTAAAGAGCTTCAGTATCAGACTATATCTTTTGAAGCAGTGCATTTCTTGGTATAGGCACATGTAATAAATAATTAATAATGCCATCATTATTTAATGCTTGTATTTCTTTCCCATAATACAAAATTGCTCATGCCTTTGTTACTTCCATTTGGGTTTATTGCATGGGGCTTCTCTTGAAGGCCACTAGAAGCTGGAGCTGATTCTGAATGCAGCAGCCTGAATAATTATGGACATTTCTTTGTTCACTCACATAAAAACCTCTATTTCAAGAGCTGCACTTGGTTTCCAGGTTAATTGAGTGTACTCAATGTCACCTTTAAAACCCTTCATGTAGCTGGATTTAGATATCTACAGGACTGACTGCTCCCATAGATTCTGTTGTTTATTCGTTTAGTCACTTCCGACTCTTCGTGACTTCATGGACCAGCCCATGCCAGAGCTTCCTGTCGGTCGTCAACACCCCCAGCTCCCCCAGGGACAAATCCATCACCTCTAGCATATCATCCATCCATCTTGCCCTTGGTTGGCCCCTCTTCCTTTTGCCTTCCACTCTCCCTAGCATCAACATCTTCTCCAGGGTGTCCTGTCTTCTCATGATGTGGCCAAAGTATTTCAGTTTTGCCTTTAATATCATTCCCTCAAGTGAGCAGTCTGGCTTTATTTCCTGGAGTATGGACTGGTTTGATCTTCTTGCAGTCCAAGGCACACTCAGAATTCTACCTGCCAAATTAGATGAGGAAGAGCGGGTTCTCTCTAGGTCCCCTGAATGTCATCTACCATTGCCCTCTTTTCTGGAATAGCACCCCATTGGAGATTCAGTTTGCCCCATCACACTTGGAATTCAGAAAGTCAATCATTCTGGCTTTGAGGGAGAGATAAATTGAGGGAGATTCTTCCTGTGTATGAATATTGATTATATCAGTTGTTTTTGTTCCTCAGCATAGGTTATTATCTTTGTTAATGTTTCTGGGGAGGGAGGACTGGGGTTTGGTTGTTCTAATCTTGTTTATGTGCATGAGGATTTTAAGTTGCCCAGTCAATGATCAAAACTGCATATGAGCCTAGTAAAATAAGTAAAATACTGTTACTGTATTTAAACAGGTGCACACCAAGGAATGGGCTGAAATACTAAACAATAAAAGCAGACATATAGAAGATGCTGTACAGGAACTGATATTAATATTTGAGCAAATTTATGAAGTTAAGAATGTTAAAAAAGCGACTCCAAGAAAATTTCAAGCACAAGGTATTTATCTATTTATTTATGGCTCCCTTCATCATTAAGAATTTAATGAATGAAAATTTCAAAGGAACTAACTAGACATTTTGTATTTATTTATAGACATTTTGAAAGCCAGTTTGGTGTAGTGGTTAAGGCACCAGGGTGGAAACTGGGAGACCGTGAGTTCTAGTCCTGCCTTAGGCACAAAGCCAGCTGGGTGACCTTGGGCCAGTCACTCTCTCTCAGCCCTAGGAAGGAGGCAATGGCAAACCACTTCCAAAAAACCTTGCCAAGAAAACTGCAGGGACTTGTCTAGGCAGTCTCTGAGAATCTGATTGAATGGATAAAATAAAAAAGACATTTTAGTACTATTAAAAATAATAGTATTTCACTGTAATTTTAATGTTGGAAGCATTAGAGGAACACATACACATCCTTATTATCAGTCAACAGAACAAGAATTTTTGCTGCCTGAAAATAATATATTAATTCAGGCCTATATACAATAGAAGCTCAACTCCTTATGTGGCAGGACTCCCAGGTAAGGAGCTTTGGGGTGCCATAGGTGTGGTGGGGGAAACCAGAGAAGGGGACAGCTGTGGTGCTGTGTGAGCACAGGAAACCCATGGGGTGGAGGGTGCAGCACTATGCGAGCACAGGAAAGTGTGGGGGAATTACCAGAGCAACTTGTGAACTTCCCTGCCGGCTTCCCCATTGACTTTGCTTGTGGGAAGCCAGCAGGGAAGGTTGCAAATGGCGATCATATGACCGTGGCTTCCTGTGACATCATAATCGCAAGCTGGACATCCGAGTGCCCACAGTGCCCACAAATTTATATAGCCACCCATCTCACAAAATGTGACTCTGGGCGGTGTATAATACATAAAAACCTTAAAACACTCAAACATAAATAAAAACAGAGAAAAACATAAAACATAAACTGTAATGATTGCCTATTCCAATAAAAGGAGTCTCATCAGTAGTTACTAGAGAAAACTAATTTATTGAATGAATAGTATGCAAAGTACGAAGAAAGCTGAGAATGAGCAAAAGCGCGCCAAATACAAACTTAAAAAGCCTTGCTCCCGTTGCGAACCCTCCCCTCAGGCTAGCATAGCAACCACCCCCCCAGATGCTAGCAACCGTTAGAATCGGCTTGGGAAAGTAACCTTGAACAGCAGAGATAACCCAAACATACATTCCAGAAGATCACAAGTCAGCACAAAGGAAATTTACCAGCGTGGCCAGGCAGGCACGCAACTGCAGATATGACATGTGAAACGTTACGAGGAACCATAAACATCGGAACAGGAACATGACATAAACACCCAAGATAGCGAGAGAACCACCAAATAGCCGGTTCCCCATAGGACCCCAGGATTGATGGAAAAACCACATTTTGAGGGCTTTCTGGAAGGCAAGGAAGGATGGAGCCAATCTCACCTCAGGAGGAATGATGCTCCAGAGGGTGGGGGCCACAGCAGAAATGGCATGCTGACTGGGTCCCACCAGATGGAACTCCTTAGTAGATGGGACCCACAGCATATCCTTCTTGCTTGAGCTGAAGAGATGGGTAGATGTAACCAGAAAGAGGTGGTCCCTCAAATAACCTCATCCCATGGCATGAATTGCAACCGGAAGCAAACTGGCAGCCAATGCAGCAACAGAGGTATAACACATGCATCCTAGGTGTGCACATAACTGTCCATGCATCTGCATTTTGCACCAGCTGAAGCTTCCAGATACTCTTCAAGGGCATCCCGATATACAGCATGTTACAGTAATCCATTCTAGAGGTGACCAGGGCATGAGTAACTGTGAGTAGAGCCTCATGGTCCAGGAAAAGGCACAACTGGCACACAATTATGGTATCTTTCTGGTCCACCTATGGGGATAAAGAGTGGCACAAACAATACTCTGGTGGTTCTCTTAGTTAGTGTTGGCGGGGAGCAGAGGAGAGAAATTGAGCCAGAAATCCCTGAAATCTCAGAAATTAGGGCTCAGTAACCTCACCCCTCCTGTTTAATATTTACCTGAGGTTGGTAGGTAAAGTCATCCTTCAGTTTTTGGTCAGGTATCATCAATACAGAGACGCGGTGGCACTGCAGGTTAAACCACTGGGCTGCTGAGCTTGCCCATTGGAAGGTCGGCGGTTTGAATCCGCGTGACGGGGTGAGCTCCCATTGCTAGTCCCAGCTCCTGCCAACCTAGCAGTTCAAAAACATGCAAATGTGAGTAGATTAATAGGTACCGCTTCGGCAGGCAGGTAACAGTGTTCCGTTTAGTCATGCTGGCCACATGACCACGGAAGTGTCTACAGACAAATGCCGGCTCTTCGGCTTTGAAACACTGATGAGCACCGCCCCCAAGAGTCGGACACGACTAGACTTAATGTCAAGGGAAACCTTTACCTTTATCATCAATACACTGAACGTACCCAGTTATACATCTTTACCCCAGCCTGACTAGGTGAAACTGTCAAGGTCTTGACCCAGTGTGCAGGTCCCAATGAGAAGAAACAGGCTATCTTCCAAGTGCTTTTTTATGTGGTATTATTGGACAAGAGGTTTGTATAAAAGGGTTAAAAAACCCTTGCATCAACTATTATTCTATTTATTAGCTCTGTGCCTAAGTCATCAAGTGCAGGAGTAGAATCAGTTGGGTTTTTCCTCTCCTGGCAATTGCGTCTATGATGTTTCTGCCCTGATTTTATGTTTCCCTTAACAGTTATATTACATTTATATCAGTGCTCATGTCAAAGGCTCAATAAATCTCAGTTGTCATTATAATGACTACAGAGATAGGAGCAATATGTATTGAGCTATACTTTAGGATTCTGTGGAAATCATAGACTGAATGTGCGAATGGGAGGCAAAGTTTTCCACAATGTATCCTATATGAACTTTTGCACATGGCTGTTGATTGAAAGAACTCACTTCCCTTTTACTTCCAATAGAAGGAAAACATGTAGCATTTGGTGGTGGAGAAGAAGAGAGACAGTCTTCTGGGTCTTCAGTTATAATCAGTAGTGAGGAAGCTGAGGACAGTGAAAAGGAGGATGAATTTAAAAAGGTATTTAATCACCAATGACACATTTGTTCAATACACGTATTACTGAAACAGTGGAAATAATTTAAAAACAGTTGCACTATTTATTAGGATAATTGTTGAAAGTCTTCTAACTTTCCCATAATATATTTCATGCTGTGAAACTGCTTTAATTGAACAAAATTATAGTCAAATTTAGTGCAGAACTCCTTATCTTGCTGGTGTAATTTAAAATAGAAAAGTGGCAGAGAGGAGAGGTGCTGAAACCACCCTCTGCTTTCACTTTTACTAGAAACTGTTCTTCTCACCCAATTTTCACTTGGTGGAACTTAGTTCTGGATTTTATCCTGGCCAATATAAAAACAAGGAGAGGAAAGTGTCTGCTTGGGGCTCCTTTCTGCCCATACCTTCTAAGAAATCACTTAGACCCATGCTTGCTATCTAGCTCTGGTTTCGTTGTGTTTTATTAAAACCAGCCTTCCCCAGCTTGGTGTCACCTGAGTTAGATCTCATTTAGCTGAAAATAGGAGTGTTGTTTTCAGCAGGAAATTCAGCATCAGTAACCCTTATGTGCTATGTCAGAGGAGGTAAATTGCTGAATGATTTTGACCAGGGATGTAGCTGATATGAGTCTAAACTGCTGCTTTTAACTGTAGGAATGCAAAGAGGTAGTTGCATATTTTAGCCATCAATTGCTGGATAGTCTGCAGAAAACTACACGATTATCCCTAGATGCTCTTAAAAGAAGAGTATTCGTTTCAAGGTAAGTGATATAAGTAGAAATTTATCTATTACCACCTGTACTGATATACTTGTTGCTACCAGCAGAAAGAAGCAAATGAGAAAATTCCAGCTGAATTCTTCTGCACATTTCCTTAAGAAACAATGGAGTTTTCAATAGCAAGAAATAAACAAATTCCAGAATTCCTAACCTATGTGCATTGTATAATGTAAAGGACTATCTTTGTATTCACCTAGTGGCTAGATGTTCTGTCCTTCCGAATTCACAACTGGATTGGAATATCTGAATAGTCCTAGGACTGTGTAGGAGGAAATTGCATTCCTTGGTGCAATTCTGAGTGCATCCTGCATTTGGCTTGTATCTTGGATATTGCTGTCTCCTGTCTATCAACTTGCCATTCCTTTCTCATCTTCCAGAACCATTAAAAAGGGCTTTTATTACACTTACACTGCTGAGATGGGTGAAAATGAGACCTGTTAGATTAAAGATACATACATCAGGAACACATCATGTGACATGCTGGATTTGAGGAATCCAAGGCTGGGGTCAAAATCGCTGGAAGAAACTTTAACAATCTCAGATATGCAGATGATACCACTTTTATGGCTGAAAGCGAAGAGGAACTGAGGAGCCTTATGATGAAGGTGAAAGAAGAAAGTGCAAAAGCTGGCTTGCAGCTCAACCTCAAAAAAACCAAGATTATGGCAACCAGCTTGATTGATAACTGGCAAATAGAGGGAGAAAATGTAGAGGCAGTGAAAGACTTTGTATTTCTAGGTGCGAAGATTACTGCAGATGCTGACTGCAGTCAGGAAATCAGAAGACGTTTAATCCTTGGAAGAAGAGCAATGACAAATCTCAATAAAATAGTTAAGAGCAGAGACATCACACTGACAACAAAGGTCCGCATAGTTAAAGCAGTGGTGGTCCCCGTAGTAACATGGCTGCGAGAGCTGGACCATAAGGAAGGCTGAGAGAAGGAAGATCGATGCTTTGGAACTGTGGTGTTGGAGGAAAATTGTGAGAGTGCCTTGGACTGCAAGAAGATCAAACCAGTCCATCCTCCAGGAAATAAAGCCGGACGGCTCCCTTGAGGGAATGATATTAAAGGCAAAACTGAAATACTTTGGCCACATCATGAGAAGACAGGACACCCTGGAGAAGATGCTGATGCTAGGGAGAGTGGAGGGCAAAAGGAAGAGGGGCCGACCAAGGGCAAGGTGGATGGGTGATATTCTAGAGGTGACGGACTCGTCCCTGGGGGGGCTGGGAGTGGTGATGACCGACAGGAAGCTCTGGCGTGGGCTGGTCCATGAAGTCACGAAGAGTCGGAAGCGACTGAATGAATAAACAACAACACATCAGGCTAGCACATTAAAATAAATGATTTAGCAAGATGCTTGGGACCAGAATTATGCTTAGCACTGACACAGGGTACCTCATGCCATCTGCTAAAACTGTATGACAGTATTTGCAAAGGCAATATAAAAGTAGATGACAGTATTTGCAAAGTTAAGCATATCTCATGGGCTTCAAGTTATACTTGACACTGTTGGCAGATATAGTCTCCCTCCCACACATTACCTACTACTTATTTGTCATAGTGACTCTATGGTTAGCTTTCCATTTTGGTTTTGTGCATATGGTGTATTGCAACTCTTAGCATCTCTTCGAGACAGAATTTTGGAAACCAATGTTGTTTGTGTTGATAACGTCACTGATACTCAGGCCAAAATCATTGGTAGATGGAATTCAGCTGACTGTGGCTTTGGTCCCAAGAGGATGTCAAATGATGATGTCATTATAACAGAGGTGATACAGGCTGCAGCCAGATCCAGGGACAGCAGTTCTCAGGTTTGGAGTGTTCATTCCCACAAGAGACCTTCATGTTGAATGGCCAAATCCACCTTGCCTGTTTTGTAAGGGTATGACAGTGCATACACATACCTGTCTTTCCACAGATGCAGGAGACATGCAGAGTATCTAGCTAAAGGGGACAATTTACTCCCACAGCACCTTCACTTTTGGAATAGGCATTTAAAGGCCATATGTGTAAAACAGTGTTAAATCTGATCAATCCTCTGCTAAATTAATGAACACTGACAAATAATCAAAGGAACAGCTTAAAAATGTTACTGGACAATATCATGTCCATCTGGATGTAGATATTTAGGAGTAATTATTACCAAAGATTGGCACCAATTTAGACATGCACTTATGGACCTCTTCTGCTTAAGATTTAAATGGAACTAAAGTCATTGTAACAATTTTCATTTTTCTGCCAGGTCCTTTGACAGAATAGAAACATTTAAATGATAATACATCCAAAAATCCTATTTTACTGTAAAATCAAATTTTTATTTATTTATTTATTTATTAATCAAATTTATCACTGCCGATCTCCCAAAAGGGACTCTTTTGGTGAATTGTTTGTTTCTGAATGTCTCAAAGAATTATTTCTTCATTTATAAATAATTATAGATATATTTTATATTTATAAGGATTAAAAAACTTAGGATTGAACGAACTATCCAATATAAACAAAAGCATAATACAGGTTTAAAAATACCAACCTTCTGATGCTTTTCAGCTAAAACAGTTCATATGACTAGGAACTTATATATTATTCCATTAGCATTAGACTCTTTATTGGGTAGAATAATGCCACTCCTTAGAATAAGAAATTAATATACAGTCATCATCTAGCTGGCTTTTGATGATCTCAAAAAGCTGAGTAGGTCTACACCTGGTTAGTATCAAGAAAGGAAACCAAAAGAAAATCCCAGTGCTATAGGCCACACTGGAGGACCAAAATATGTCCACTAGCAGACTACTTCCATATTATGGCCCAAACATGCCTATATGGATGGGTCTATAAAATAACCAGAGATTTTCAACATGAAGGAGACTTTGCCTTTTTAACTAAATTAATAATTGCTGTCATAAATTCATATTTAACAAATTTTTAGATGGTTGAAAAAGGTGGAAACAATTTTTGGCTCCTGACTCATCTCCTCACCTGCCATTCCATGATCATTTGCTTTTTAAGCATAAGAGTAAATGTATTCAGAATGGAAAGACAGACAATTTAGAGATTTAATTGTAGATTGAAATCCTGAAGCTTTTGAATATATTCTGCAAACGGAATGAATAGCAGTCTGTCTCAAATGAGTCAAATTAACCATTACTTCATAAAATACACAGATTGTAGAAGTTAAGACCATTAAGAATATGTGGACAACAGTGAATATCTATTTCAATTAAAAGCAAGGAAATCTGATCCATATTGAATGAAACTAACATTAATCACTGCAAGTTATTTTAAAAGCCCACAACTTTTAAAATGATTTGGGAGAATGATTTGGGTTTTGAGCTCAATAAATCTTACTGGAATTCCTTGTGACAGAATTTCTCTTAAATCTATTTCAGCAACACATCAAGAACTGACCATGAAAATAAGCCATAGGTGGGGTTATATTCCATTAAAATTAAACAATATACATTGCAAGCTTTCTAGTTTGTATTGATGATTATGTAAACAAATTAATATACATTGCCATCTTTACTTGCAATGCCCAATTAGTCAAAGTTTTTTTGAAGAAATTGGGAAAATTACCCAATATTCCATTATGAATCCTGTGGTTTGTCTATATTTCCTAATGCATATATACTGATGCCACATAAGAAATCAATTCAGTTCTTATTGTCAGTTGCTAGGTTTGTTTTTGCAAAGCCCAGAAAAATCGAAGAACATTTTTGTTGGATCAGTAATGTTTCACTGTTGAAGTAGCTTTGCCTGAAAAATTAACACGAGAGAGAGCTTTCAAAAACTCTGCAGGGAACAATAAAGGACACATTCAATCAAATTTGGTGACAATTTCTTAGCTATATTAATAATGCTTTTCCTAATAGATTATTCTTGTCTAAGTAAATGTCATTTTGTATAGGAATAATGTGATGACATGTTTATATTTCTCCATGAGATCAACAGTGTTCTCCCATATCCAATCAATTAATTGGGTGTATATACATACATATTAATTTTCTTTTCAAAAAATATTCTAGGTTTTGTCTTAAGCTACTTTATTTTCCAACTCTGCATAATTGGTTTTTAGCTTTAATTTTTCATTTTGTAAATATAACACAGTGAAAAAAGTTATCTTGGCTCATCCCATCTCCAAAGTGGAGAGTTCATCTCCCAGGAATGTATCAGTTAAGACCATTAACCATATGTGGGTATCATTTTACTGGTTGTCCAGCTTGGTGAATTTGATCTTATATGCCTCATATGCCATGCAATCTTCTAAAACAATCTCAAACTGGGTATTTATTATTTTTACTGATACTGTACTTATAAGCAGTTCAGCAAACCATATGGTACCTAGAGAGGCTAACAATAATGCATAATTTAAAATTAAAACAGTAAGTTATAAAATTACAATTAAACACAATACTGCTGAACTGTGAAATAAAAAGCTGTTATAAATTGTTTTCAAGAACCTTCATGGATGGTCCATGTAGCTGCCAGCTGTCAATCTTAACTCAAAGATGTTTTATCTTTAAAAAACTGGTATATTCACAGAAAACATAGTGCTGGATACGGTGGTGTAGAAATTTGCAATGCTTACTCTTGCTTTGTTATTTGTTAGGCAAAAAATAAGCTTTACTGGATCAATGGCCTATCTCAGCCCTTCCCAACCCAGGTGTCATGTTCACCGTTGCAATGTCTGATTTACATCATAATGTCTCACATGCCATGGTGCAGACGCGCGTTCCAGTTGGGAGGGAGCTGCTGGGAGTCCTTGGACCAGGCTGTATGTCTGCTTTCTTACCGAAGGAATGTGTTTGGGTTATCGTTGGTGTCCAAGGTCTTTTACCCATTGATTAGCTGAACTCGTTAGGGGCACCTGGGATGGGGAGCTTGAAACGGTTGTACGGGGGGAGGGCTTACTTTCACACCAAGGTTTTTACTTTGTATTTGGCGTGCTTCTGCTCATTCTCAGCTTTCTTTGTACCTGCACACTATTCTAAATAAACCAGATTTGTTTCAAGCTGTTGCTTGTGAGTCTGAGTGTGTTTGGGATAGGCAACCATTACATAAAGCTGAGAATCTTTGTAATTCCATTAACTCCTTCCAAGGTTATCCCTTGCGAGGAAACTAGTTAGCAATGACCGAATCAAGACCAACATCCGAGGGGCTGGAACAGCAAGCTGGTCCGGCACCAAAGAGCCCCATTCCCACTCCCCCTGACTTTTCGTTCTACCAGAGGGGCTCCAGCTCAAGCCCTGAGCTGGGGGGCTCCAGTGATAAGGGAGAACCCAAGGAGAAAACAGCTCAGACATCCTGGATGTATTGGTTCCCTTTGACTCCCAAGGGAGAGTCAACAAAAGTGGCCCCAGAGCACCGACCGGACACCCAACGAGGGGAAGAATCACTGACTCCCAAGAGGGTGAGAAGGTTGGAGGAGAAGATGGAGTTGGTGGAAGATCTACTGAAGACCCTATCAATGGCGTTAACTGATCAGGGAAGCCACGACAGGAGCCCCCGCTCTCCACAGCCCTCCTCCTAGCGGACCGCAGCTGGTGCAGGGTCGGAGAAGACATTGCGACGGGGCCTCACCACGGAGAGGGTCCGTTGGGATGTCCTAGGCTCCTACAGCTCAACCCGCAGCTGGGCCCCCTCCAACTGGGAAGGTGGCAAAGGACTTTGCAGTCAAATTTGACGGGGACCCCACCAAGCTTTCCTTTTTCCTGACCAACATGAGAAACTACATGAAGCAATACGGGTCATGCTTCACCTTGGAAGAGGCTAAGATATCAGCTATCACCCCTAAGCTGAAGGGCAGAGCAGTGGACTGGTATGTCCAACTGACCGAAGCGGACTCCCCGGAGCTCGGGTCGTTCAATGATTTCATGTTCGCCTTGAAGCTCTTCTTTGAAGATCCCCTAGCGAAAGCCAGAGCTAAGGAGGCACTCAAGGACCTCACCCAAGGACCCAGGTCAGTAGCTGATTATGCCCTTGAATTCAAAGCTTTAGCAGGCAAAGTTCCCGACTGGTCACAATCAACCCTCATTGAGAGATTCAAAGAAGGACTCAACCGAGACGTCCTCAGATGGGCGCTGGGCAGAGATGATCCGGAGTCCCTGTACGAGTGGATCTGTCTGGCCGGAAAAGTGGAGCATGCTCAGCGCACGTGCATGCAGACCCGTCGAACCGAGAAGGCGACAGGCTGGTCGTGGGGACCCCGGAGTGGAGCAGCAGCTGCACCACCAAGCCACCGAGCTAGAGATGAGGAGAAGGAACATCGCTATGCGCGAGGGCAGTACCTCCTTTGTGGGAAGGGAGGACATAGAGCCACTGAATGCCCGAAGCTCAAGGCAGGTGAGCGGACAACGAGAGCCCCGGCTAAGTCACCCCAGCCGTCACGCCGGACGACCGCAGCCAAAGGAGCCACGGATCTGGAAGAAGCCCTGTATTTTTACGCAGAGGTTGAGGAAGCGGCAAAAGAGCCGGCGGGAAACGGCAGCCACCTACCCTGAACGGCGCCCTGGGGCAGGTGGAGGAAGATGGGCGTGAGGATGAGATGGTGAGTGCTGATTGCCCCACCCTAGCAGTAAAAGTGAAACTTGGTTCCTGCACCCGAACCACCGAAGTTTGGGCTCTAGTTGACTCTGGGTGTTCGAGATGCCTCATATACCCGGACCTAGTGACTACCTTAGACCTGCCTAGTTTCCCTCTACAGCAGTCTCTACTCTTTACCCAGTTAGACGGCTCAACAGCGGGGGGGGGGGGGGTGTCCAGCAACTCACTTTACTGGGACTGTAGCGATGCAAATGGGAAGCCACAGAGAGGCTTTAAAATTCATCATTGCCTCGGTGCAATCCCATGGTAACCCTAGGAATCCCGTGGCTAACTTGGTGAAACCCCTATATAAACTGGCAACACCGAACCCTTACCTTTAGCGATGGGTTTTATCAAGCCCCTCCAGTGGGGAGACCCTTAAGTGTGGGGGGGGGGGAGCCCGGGCTGCAATTGCAGCGCCGCGCCCCGTTGTACCACAGCTCGAAGGGCTGCCTAACTGCTACCAAGACTTTGCAGATGTTTTCGGAGAAATGGAGGCAGACCAATTACCACCCGATCGTAAAACTGACTGTGCAATTGAGATCCTCCCCAACACGCAGCTGCCTAAACCTAAAATCTACCCAATGACCAAAAGGGAACTAGAGGCGTTGCGTGAGTTCATTGACAAAAACCTAGCACGAGGGTTCATTGAGACTGCCAATTCCCCAGTGGGCGCGCCTGTCCTCTTTCGAGAGAAGAAAGACGGCACCCTCAGACTATGTACAGACTATCGGGGGTTAAATTCAGTCTCCTTATGTAATAAATATCCTTTGCCCTTAATGAAAGACATGTTAGCCCATCTGTCAAAAGGGAAATTTTTCTCTAAGCTCAATCTCCAGGAAGCCTACTTTCGCATACGCATACAGGCTGGAGATGAATGGAAAACCGCATTCAATTGCCCATTGGGCTCCTTCCAATAAAAATTCCTCCCCTTCAGCTTAGCTGGTGCACCTGGAGTTTTCATGCAACTCATTAATGAAGTGTTACATGATCACTTGTACAAGGGGGTCTTAGTCTATTTAGACAATGTACTAATCTACACTGAAACCGAGGAAGAGCATGAACGCCTTCTTAGGCAAGTGTTAGAAAAACTGAGGGCAGCCAAACTATATGCCAAATTGTCCAAATGTGAATTTCACAAAACCCAACTGGACTATTTGGGCTATCAGGTCTCTGACAAGGGGATTGAGATGGACCCTGAGAAAATTAAGGCCATCTTAAATTGGGAACGCCCTCACACCCAACGCCAACTGCAAAGTTTTCTGGGGTTCAGCAACTATTACCGCCAGTTCATCCAGGGGTTCGCTGAAATTGCCCTGCCCCTTACCGACCTACTTCGCACGAAAGGGTTGGGGGGAAACTCGCAAGGTGAAACACCTGGGGCAGTGTTAAATTGGACTCCAGAATGCCAGGCTGCATTTGAAAAACTAAAGACCTTCTTTACTGCGGAACCAATTCTATGACACCCTGATCCTGAACGCCCCTTTGTTGTCCAAGTAGATGCCTCTGACTTTTCTATTGGGGCTGTATTGCTGCAAAAAGACTCTGACGACATCCTGAAACCCTGTGCTTATCTGTCCAGGAAATTTTCTGAGACTGAGCGCCATCGGCATGTTTGGGAAAAGGAGGCTTTTGCTGTCAAAGCTGCTTTAGAAACTTGGCACCACCTCCTTGAGGGGGCTGCCTACCCATTCGAGGTTTGGACGGACCACAGAAACCTGGAGGCTCTCCGCACCCCTTGCCGCCTGAGCCCCAAACAAATTTGCTGGGCTCAATTCTTCAGTCGGTTTAACTTCCAACTGAAGTTCATACCTGGCAAGAAAAACTTTCTCGCGGACGCTTTGTCCCGCTTGCCACAAGACTTTGACCACACCCCTCAAGTGGTTGGTACTGTACTGTCTTCACCACAATTGGGACTGGCTGCTGTCACCCGAAGCCAAACCTGTGCCCCACCTGTGCAGAGCACCACCCCAACACCGCCACGCAAGCAGCCACTCCCTTGTCAATTACAATCAGACTTTCTGCGAGCAGTGAAATCTGACACTTGGTTGCTAGCTAATAGAGACAAAGTATCCTTTAAGGATGATCTCGCGTGGATCGGCCACCGCCTTTATGTCCCTGAAACTTTGCAAGCTTCCATGTTACAACGCTCCCATGATGATAAAGTTGTAGGCCATTTTGGGTTCGTCAAAACCCTGCATTTGGTCCACCGCCAATTTTGGTGGCCCTCGCTAAGGCGAGATGTCAAAGACTATGTTGCCTCTTGCCCTGTCTGTGCTATGTCAAAATGAAAAGTTGGGAAGCCCCAAGGTCTCCTCCAACCTGTTGCTAACCCATCTTGCCCCTGGGCTGACTTCTCTATGGACTTTATTGTAGACCTCCCACCCAGTCAAAAGAAAACTGTCATTTGGGTGGTCAAAGACTTTTTCTCTAAACAAGCCCATTTTATTCCATGCCCTTCCTTGCTGTTGGCTCAACAGCTGGTTCGCCTCTTTCTGTGCCACATTTACCGTCTCCACCGCT